>NW_025891157.1:0-8534 GCF_002878395.1 Capsicum annuum
CATTTTTTATGCCTCTTACTCAATATGGGTAATTTTGTATGGGAAAACCACGTATGTGATGATTCTTCGGATTTTTTCGTAAATCATTAATAAGGCTAATATGTGAATGTTTTGACTGTTTGGGTATGATCTTGTACCAATTTGATTTGAGAAAAGCATCTCAGTAATTGATTTTTTATTTTTTGGATTTTTTCGTAAATCTTTAATAAGGCTAATATGTGCATGTTTTGACTGTTTGGGTATGATCATGTACCAATTTGATTTGAGAAAAGCATCTCAGTAATTGATTTTTTATTTTTCTTGCCATACTTGGTTGACAGACATCCCCTCACACATTAATTATTGTAAATTTAAATACCTCTTCTTGATTTCATTTAATAAGTAGGAAGGATCTCTTTTTACTTGTTCTATTCATGGAAATTTCAAATGTTATAATAGGGTATTATTTATTTATGGCAACTATAGCATGATTGGTGGAAGGGATTGATTTACCCCATCCATTTATGGGAATAATCCCCTTAATTGATTCATTATATGTTATTCTTCTTCCATTAAATATTATTCTTCCTTCATTATTTGGGATTGTGGACGGCCCTCCTCACTATATAAACTCACCATTCTCTTACTCTAAGAGGACAAACTTCTCCTCTGCTATTACTCCCTCTACTTTCTCTTAAAAGTATTTTGATGTTCTTTGGCAGTTTGGATTTTGAAAAACATTCGGTCTTGTCCTTGCTGCAATTGCTTTGGGTTCTATTATTATTGTTTGGTGCCTAATCGGTTAGTCTCTATCGACGCATTCTTTTCTTATTCTGTAGCATTTGAGATAGCAAAGCATAGAAAGCATGTATATAGGAACTAATTTAAAATAATTATGATTTTGCTTTTTTCACTGACATAAAGAAGATTAAAAAAAGAAAGAATAGCTTACTAGAGTGTACTATAACTAGTTCTAGCTGTTTTCTTGAACAGTAGCACATTTGGTGCAAGTTGAAGACATTCTGGGTATTGCTGTTTGTATTTTCTTGTTCTGTGTTTGCTTTGTTTGACTGTGGTTTCTCGTGAAAGTTTTGTCATAATTGAACACAACTTAGGGTTTGACTTTTCATAGCTATTTTATACTTTCTTTCTGATAAAGAGGGTGAGTGATGTGGTGGGCAGAGGGGCCAGTGGGAGGTTCTTTTGTTTAATTCTTTCCAAATTAATGTGAAGATAATGTTTGATAGAATCTTATTGGGAAGACAAAGTGTGTGAATCAAATTCAGCAGAGTGGTAGAAAAGGTAAAGAAATTTAAGAGAGGATTTTGAAGGATGAATGATAGCTCATCTAGAGAAATGAATGATAGTTTAGCCGCTATTACTGAAAGACAACCTCAAAGGCCTTGTGGTTGTGTGGGCATTTTCTTTCAGCTCTTTGATCAGAACCGTAGATTTGCTAAGAAGCTGTTTCCAAAGAAACTGCTTTCCCCAGGTTAGCTACTACTACATTCCACTCATTTTTAAAGCAGAATGGTTAATTTCTTGAAGGTGATTCTAGCTACAGGGCTAAATTATTTCCTTTTTTGTGCTGCATTCTTATAGCTTGCTAGAAACAAGCTTCAAAAAAGTTTGGAGGGGATGAGAAGCAGCCAAAGCTTCGTTTGGTACTCATTTCTTGAACTATACTCCCATATTTAGCTTTCTTTTTCTTCTATTGTCTCAGATTTTAGCTTGACAAGAAAGTTTTTGTTTTTATTATTTTTGGTTCTTGTATGAACAATGTAGATTGCTGATGAGAACAGTGGGGGTTTTCCAAATGCAAAGAATAATGGAATGACCGATACACGTTGTGAAAGCAAGCGCGAAACGAAAGCTCCAAGTTTGGTTGCTAGGCTCATGGGTTTGGAATCGATGCCAGCAGGATCAGGCAGTAAGCCCCAAAAGGCTTCAGCTTCTGAAACTTGGAGCAATGTAGCAGACAAACTTGGTGCTCGACCTGGCGGATCTGATAAAGAAGATATGGATTTTGAGATGGCCGAAATAAAGAGTTCAGAACCAGGTTTGCAAAGGTTTAGAGCTAAATGTTCTCTCACTTATCCTACTAGATATTTTTCTCCTTTGGAAGATGAAGCAGATTTAGTTGGGAATTCACTTGATCACCATTCAACTGACAGCTACCACTCCAGCAGTCCCAGTAGTAGCTCAAGTATGGTCCCTGATTCGACATTTTACTATTTGCAAACTTCCTTTCTTTCCCTCAAATACATAAATTAAAAAATAAGACAACTCTGAACTTGGATTTCATGCATCCATGCTTCTAATAAATATGATGCTTGTTTTCTGCCAGAGGAAAAAGTGCTTGCTGAATCAGTGGACTCTGTTGATGATGAACCACTCTTTCCAGAACCTGATAGAGATCTTTCATATTTTGAGACCGCATTATCCACCAGGAGGAGTTGCAGAGAACTGATTCATAACGTTTCTGGAGTGCTCAGCAAGATTTATCAGTTAAAAGGAAGCAAACTCAGCTACTTGATTTTAAATACCTTTTCACCTTTATTGGACCCACTTGATTTTAAATATATTAATACTTCTTTTTTAGTATTTGTTTTTTTAAAGTGAAAGCCTTATCACTTCAATCAAATTTTAAACTTTCAGCCTTTTATTTTTATAGTATCAAAATTATTTTAAACCATAGAGAGCAATTTATTCTTTTTGGTTGGGTAACCCAGTTTTCTTTGACAACTCATAGTTCATATTACTATGATTTCTCGAGTAAAAATTGGATCTTTAAAGCTAAAGTTAAAGAAAACAAGAATTTAGAGGGACCTCACTTTCCACATATATCATCTTACAATTGGAAAAAGTAACAAACACAACTACAAAGTTCAAACTTCTTTTGTTTAGAACTGAAAATTGATTGAGACAGTGAGCTACCTAAGCGACAACATCCTTCTCCGCTATATCCTCTAACGTGTCATATGCCTATTCAATACTTCACACTCATGGTACATTGATAGGAGTGCATTTCCGACATAGCACATGATATGATATCCTACATTAACAAGTCAGCCGGTGAATTTGCTTTCCAAATTCGAATGAAGCAACATCAAGTAAGAAAATACTGTATGGCTGAACAAGCAGTATAACAAGCATATTTTTTACAAACTCTAAACATGAGTAGAAAATGTCCATTTCACTTTGTCTTGATGAATGCTTGATCCTTTTAGAAGCACCGTGATCTGAAGTTCACTCCACAGCAAACTGTTTTCTGTTAACCTTTCGAGTATTGAATATTGTCGACCTCATCTTCAACGTACTTCCACTTCACATGTATTACCACAAAAATGAAAATACACAACGAAACAATTTCCTACAATTTTGTTTTTAGTTTCTGCACTTATTTACTCCCGCGCCGAATACTTAGTTTCCAACAAATATCAAGCTGATGCAATGCACCTCTCGGAGAGCTCTTCAAGAAGCTAGTCTTCAACAACCACCACAAAACAGTAAAGCTAGTCTTCATTTTTTTAGGTAGGTCAACACAGATGACACACTCCTATTTGCTTTACCACCATTCACAACCTTACGTTTCTCCTTTCTCAACTCTCTCTTCACTGGAAGTACATAGGCTAGCCCATGTTCTGTGATATTTCAATATAAACACTGATCATCAGACTGTTAGCTTATGATTAAATGTTCAGTCACTTGAAACAGTGAGAGTCACTCACAGAACACAAAATTTAGCAATCATAACACGGAAGTTACCATTGTCTCAATGAATAACATCCTAAAGTGAGGATATCAATACCAATAAAACCTCAGAATCAAACTTTCAAATACAGTGTACACCAGTCAACGGCCATAAACAGTAAAGTATAAATAGAAAACACAAATCAATGACACGAAAGAAAAATAAATGTCACAGATAAAGGACAATAAATTTTATCAAGAGTAAGGATCAAGGAAGACTAAAGTCTCATGAACGTGATAGTGGTAGGATATTTAACAGGGAAAGGGAGCGAGACGACTTTTAATGGGTCAAGGAAAAGTATAAGAAAAGTAACATCATAACAATAAATTATGACAATCAGCATAGAATTATTATAAATTGGCAAAATGTGCATGAGGGAAACTATAATAATAGTATAAAAAAAAGACTTTTTAAAAATATTAAATTCATTTCACAAGAGGCTTGAGGTTGGAGGAATGGAATATTAAAAGGAATAGTTTGATTGTTGATACTTTTTTCTATAAGACAACTATAATATCGCGCTGACCTCTTAGATAGTCACTCAGCTAATAGCCTTTCTTCTTGATTCTCAGAACGTGACTTTCTGAGATAATACTATTAATTGAGTGACTATATTAGAAATCGACTCCGATAATAACACAATCATATCTAAGAAGCTGAAGAAATGTATAATCTTTGTCTGCAGGTAGTTTTGGAGAAAAAACTAACAGCAGAAAATGTGGTAAGTATCATCATAGAGTAGAAATCAACTTTAAAAGTACATTATATATAATCTTCAAATCTCCATCAACTGTCCTACAACAATAGAAACAAAACTAAGGGATGCTCAACCACGTTAAGCCTCGAGGAATAGTTTAGTCCAAACATACTTGATGATTTATGTACGACAGAGGATCGTTCTATAGGTCAAAAGACAGGTATTGTGCAACATCACGACCCCTTGGACAACTTTTGTGCAGTCATGAGAGTTTTTGACAACCAGATTGCTGTTTCTCTAGATGACATTCCATCATTCCCGAATGGTTTCAGCACACCAGCAAGCTCATTGATTTTTTCCTGCTTAAGTAGTTGCGCACAAACCTTCAAAAGAGACTTTAAAGCTTCAGCTCTTTGTTCAGTGGGATTACCCCAGTCGTCTTTGTCCCCCTTACTAGATAATGCGGCTGGTGACTTGAGCTGCGAAACCTTATCATCCAGTGCTCGAAGAGCGTCTTTCTTAGCCTGTTTGGTGTCATAAACCGCGGTTTCTTTATTTTCTAGCTCGTCCTTGTGTAGAAGTGAACCATCGCTTTCAGTTGACAAGCAGTCAATAGCAACTTCTCTATACTCGCTACCATTTTCAGTTTCAGCAACACAGCATCTTTGTGCTGCCTCTGGATCTAGTTTTGCCGACTGTGAATTAGATGAAGTGCTTTCTTCATCGAAGGATCGTGTTTTTTCGTTGAATCTTCCATCAGACAATGTCATTCTGCTAGATTTTGCGGAGATACATTCCACTATATCTGCTTCCTCATGGTCCAGTGGACAGCTCAACACCTCAAGCTCTTTTTTCTTGTTATTCTTTGTATCACCCTCATCAAATTGACTGACATGCTCCGGTGAAACATGCTCTTGTTCCTCGGACCATGTTTTTGCCCTTGAACTTGACGAGCTTGGAGTGATCATAGTTTCTGTTTGTGAGATAGTCTCCTGTTGAACATATCCATTGCAAACAGCTGCCTCACTCATCTCCCCACTTTTAGAATCCTCACTATCTTGAGAGATCCTAACCGAGTAGCTTGTTGGATCGACTCTCTTAGTGTCAAGTTTGGCTAGGAACGTGTTATAATTGTCAGATAAGTTTCTTGGCTGAATGTTATCACTTTCGTCAAAGTAAAGGACAGTTCTCTTCTCTTTTAGCTTCAACTGTCTGTCTCTGCTACCTCTCGGACTGATAGATTTTCCAGGTGATGGTCGTGTTTTCTCTTTCATTCTGCTCGGGGACTTCACAGGAAGAAACGCAGATGAAGGGTTGTGACACAAGAGGAGGTATGGTTGCAAATGTTGATGTCTCAACAGCTCGGCATCCTATAAGTAGAGGTAAAAAAATATAGCAAGATGAATCTCAATTTAATACTCCCTCCGTTTCATTTTGTTTTTCTGGTTTTGATTTGGCACGAAGTTTAAGAAATAAAAGAAGACTTGAATCTTGTGGTCTTAAAATAAAGGTATGCAGAATGTATCAAAATGTAATTTAAGTTTGTGATCTTTAACCATGCCACGTAGAAAGTTAGAATTAAGGAGTTGTTGTAAAAGGAAAGAAACATTCGCTTTTAAACGGACTAAAAAGGAAAATAAGACTTAACATATTGAAACGGAAAGAATAACATTTGAACATATGGAGCTCGCACTCACTGTAGGTCGGTGTTCTGGAGTTTTCCTTAGCATGCTTTTTATTATTTGTTTCCCGCAAGAATTAAATCCGCTTTGTCGACTGACTGATTTGTTATACTTGTGGCGTGCTAAGAAGGAAGATACTTACACGGTGGAGGAGTATATAATTGGATGTGGTGAGAACAAACCCCGGTTTATTTTGTTGATAAGTCCAGTTTTGTCCTGTTGGATTTACATTGTCACTATATCATATAGAAGATATCAGGATAAAGAACTTCTCTTTTCTTTTTTTTTGCGTAACAAGTACAACTTTTCGAGGTATTGTTTACGAAGTTCACAAAGCTGAAAAATCAACTCACAGAAGCTTTAAACAGGGGTCGATGTGCAGCAATGTCAAACAAACAGTATCGTAAAATCACATTAAAGTGTTAGTATTAGGGGCATGATGTAAAGAGCTGAAATACATTGCTTCATCAACATTCTTATTTCTTACCAAGCGACCATATATCAGATTTATAGCCATAGGGTATGCCGGCAAGGAGCTCAGGGCACATGTCGTTTTGTGTGCCAGATACCTATTACATGAAATTTGTTCCAAAATTAAGGATTAGCTGTACAACTCGACGTCTTTTTCTCAAATGCATTAAGCTAGGTGCTATTGCTACAGGAGCTTTGTAATATGATGAATACCACAATATTTCTTTTGATAAAAAGGAAGATGAGCACCACAACATTTTGGTACCTATGACCGAAAATAAAAGCAAATTTTAGGTTTTCTCGGTCTTGGAGGGAGAAGGGATTTCTCTCTTGCTAAATAGATATGCTGAATAGATTGTTAGGTGACAATAGATGGCCGAAACTTGCATGTAAGTAAGAGGTTCATTTTGCCGCAATAGAAATTCATACCGAGGAAGCAAGGCCTTCTGCATCTAGCAATTTTCCTAATCCAAAATCACCTGTGACAATCAACTGAATTTGAAGGATAGTAAAGAAGCAAAGACGACCCAATCAAGCAATTGTTCGGGCATTCTTACCTAACCTGATGTTGTTGTCCTTTGTGATGAATATGTTACATAACTGAATTAAAAATAGTTCACGTTAAAAACATTTCATGCTAAGAAGGATTTTCTATTTCGCCGATTACAGCAAGTTTTTACCTTGAGGTCTCTATGATGAACGCGGTTGGAATGCAGATGCTCCAAAGCTAACAATAGATGAGTCAGCCATTTGCAGAGTTTCTACAATAGCAGGAAAAAAAAAACATAAAAACACACAATTTTTTGAGCTACCGGGAAGGCACAGAGAAGCTTCATAAGTATTGAAATCGCATTTAACTACCTCTTCTGGGAAAAGTGCTCCTCTAGACTTCCTCAAGACCTCCGCCCTGAACACGGGGAAAAAAAATCGTCACCGTCCTCAGATTACACCACAAAAGAAGTTCTATCATCATCCTATTCATTTCTTTATTTTCAACCTCATTACCCCTTCTATCGTTCTTGGTACGAGGGAGTATTTATGAAATCTGAGGTCTTTCATTCTCCAGATACCTGGATGTGCTTACAACACAGGTTGAAAACAGCCACGATCATGGCAAAAGGTTGTGCTCTACAAACACAGGTTAGCCATATTTTATGATAAAATATAGCCGGTGACAATGATGAAGAATTTTACTTAACAATTGTTTTCCCTTCCCTCGTTTAGTGGCTCCTTTTGTTCTTTATTCTTATCTGTCCTTATAGGAACACATTTAAAATGTTAGCAAAATCAGGGATAATCAGTCACATATTTTCATCTTCGCAATAATCAGCAACAATGCATATACAGCTCCCCTGAAAGAAAAAGAAAGTCGAGCTTTTTCTCTGGTGCAGCTTATGCAGCAATAATCGCAACTATTAAAGGCTACATTTTGCACTTTCTGATCCAATCAACCACATGATAGGATACCTTGTCCACCCAAGCTTCTTTGAACTCTAATAGACATGGATGGCTTAGTTTAGCTATCAAATTCACCTGCAACGGAAAAATAACCGTTTACCATCAGATTAGAAGAATGTTCTCCAAGCATATCTTACCATCAAGTAAAACTTTTCATATAATAAATTATAAGATGAGTCGAAGATTTTTTATCTAAATGTGCTTGGTTCGAAAGGAAAGATTGGAGCAACTATTTGATGACATAACTTCTTTCACTTGACATTTAAGCGTGTCCATATTCCATACTGCGTATTCATCAAAATGAATATTTGGTAGAGAGATGTATACCTCTTCGCATCCAGATTATCCACTTCAAGAAAGTAGTGTTATTGATTCACGGAAAATCATAGGTGCGAAGTACTTACTGGTTCTTCTTTTCTATTGCTAAGAGGAAAGAAAACTACTTCACGTGTGACACCAACAAGAAAGTTCTAAATTTCTACTTCAGTTCAAT
>NW_025891158.1:0-1831 GCF_002878395.1 Capsicum annuum
GACGCTCACTATCTTATTTCAATTTTCAGATGTCACGGATAAGAAGACGTTGACTTAGTGGAGTTTGTTACTCCTATGTTCACTATCTACATTTTTTTTTTTTTTTGGGTAACATTGTGAATCACTTGTTCTTCTTTAGTTTGTATTAATCTACTTAAGCTTTATTAACTTAATAAAAAAAAATTCAAGTTCATACGCTCAACTTTGAATGTCTCGTTACATAATCCCAAAAGGAAGACAATAGCTCAAACTATTAATTTAATTCACGAACTGATTGTTACGAATTAGAACAAGAAAATACTACTAATTGAAACCTGAATTTCTTGCATCCTCAGCATTTACCAGAAATTGCTTCTCTTCAGAACCTTCAAGTGCTCAAACTGAAAGGCATTCGCTTTGATAACAAAAGTTTCAATCGAGCAAATCTCCTAACATTTGGATGCCATTCATTCTCAAGGCGCTTGTCAAGTGATCGTAACTCAACCCAAGCACACGTGAACATCGTTCATCTGGATCATTTGTGACGAATGACTTGACATCTTTAGCAACACTTTCCCAATCTTCTGTTGCCCTTTTAGATTTGAGAAGTCCAGCAACCACGACAATAGTTAGTGGTAACCCATGACGTTCATCTGCGATTTGCTTTCCAACAGCCTCGAACTCATATGGTAATGCTTCACCTGACAATGCTGCATTTTTGAAAAGACTCCAACTCTCATCTTGATCCATGAAGCTCATCCGCAAAGAAAGATTCTCTACACCAGCATAGCGAGCTACTTCAGTGTTACGGGTCATCAACAATATCCTGCATTGTCTTTAGTCGGAAAGCATTGTCTCGCGCCATCCCACACTTCACAACTCCAGATATCGTCCAAGACAATTAAGTATCTCTTTCTCTTTAAACTTTTCTGTAGCACGTCTGCTAGCTCTGCTTCACCTTTCGTCTTAACCGTGTCATCCATTTTGATCGTCGATTGCAGAAGGCTCAGCAAAATTTCCTTTACGTTGTGCTGTTGAGATACAGTATCCCAGGCACGAACATCAAAATGGCATAGAATTGATTCATGATTGTAAACTTCTTTTGCTAAGGTTGTTTTACCTATGCCTCCCATCCCGACAATCGGGATGACTTTGGGTTCACCAGAGTAGCTTCCTGTCTGATCCTTTAACAAGTGTTCCCTTTGATCATCACGTCCAACCATACTGTTTTCAACATTCAGAATGTCTTTTGACGAACTTGGAAACTCTTGAACCGTTGATTCCTTTGATGCTTGTTTGCCTTAATCTTGAATCTTTGTTGACTCTATCCAGATACGATCAATGTCCTCTGCTACTTGTTGCAGGCTTTGACAAAACCTTCGGCGCGCCTTTTTTTTTCTGGCTTTTATTTACTCCCAGTACAGTTTCTGTTAGTCTCAGTTGAATTGTGTATTCAGCAGCACTTGCAACATCTTTTACCTCTACTTCAAAATCTGTCATTTCCCCAAAAACATTGTTTTTCTCAAAGTTCTTGACAAATACTTCCAGGGAACTAACTTTTTCACGAAGAGCGCAAAATTTTTCTCTCTGATCACACAGGATAGAGATGGCATCGGCGAATTGGATGTCAAGAGCGATTCTATTGTTCTCATAAGAGAAGCCACACTTGCATGAGCCATATCTACTGTATTCTCGTTTCGTTCCTTTGCGGTTATGACCTGAAAGCTGCAGGTTGCAAGAGGTCAATGGTATTACAAATAACGAGATACACAGATTTGCTGAAAAGGCACGCATAAACTAAATAAGATCAGGTAATGGTAACAGTGAGTTCAGTCTCAAACTCAGTAGCTTT
>NW_025891159.1:0-1163 GCF_002878395.1 Capsicum annuum
ATGCCGTTTCGCCCGTTTATCCAACCAAATGGTAACAAAAATTTAAATGGACCATACTGTGATGATCCTAAACCTCCTTGGAATGCACCGGTAGATTTTTGGCCCACAGTACGCCCAGACCCAGGCGCACCCCTAAACAGTGGGCTATAGCACACCCATTTGGCCTAAAAATGCCTTGTTCGCGCCATTTTGCCCGTTTCTCCACCCAAATGGCCACAAAAATTTAAACGGACCACACTGGGATGATCCCCAACCTTCCTGGCATGTCCCAGTTAATTTTCGGCGCTCAGCACGTCCAGACCCCGGGCCCACCCCCAAACCCGTGGGCTATAACACATCGATTTAGCTTGAAAATACCCCATTCACGGTGTTTCACCCGTTTGTCAACCCAAATAGCAAATAAAATTAAATGGACTACACTGGGATAATACCCAACCTCCCTGGCATGCTCCAGTCAATTTTTGACACATAGTACGCCCAGACCCCGGGCCCACCACAAAAATCGTGGGCTATAAGCACACCAATTTGGCCCAAAAATTCCCCATTTGCGCCGTTTTGCCCATTTACCCACCGAAATGGCAACAAAAATTTAAACGGACCACACTAGTCCGATCCCCAACCTCCCTGACACGCTTCAGTCAATTTTTGGCTCACAACACGCCCGAACCTCGAGTCCACCCCAAAAACCATGGGGTATAGCACACTAATTTGGCTCGAAAATGCCTCTTTCTCGCTGTTTCACACGTTTGTCCACAATGGCCATGAAAATTTAAACGGACCACACTAGGACAATCCCCAACCTCCCTGGCATGCCTCGATCAATTTTTGACCACAGCACACCCAGACCTCGAGCCCACTCCTAAAACCGTGGGCTCTAGGACACCAATCCCCAATCGTGTCGTTTCACTCGTTTGTCCACCTAAATAGCCACAAATATTTAAACGGACCACACTGGGTTGATCCTCAACCCTCCTGGCACGCCCCAATAGATTTTTGTCCCACAGTAAGCCCGGACCCCGAGCCCACCCCCGAAATCGTGGGCTATAGCACACCGATTTGCCTTGAAATTGCCTCATTCGCACTGTCTCGCCTGTTTGTCCACCCATATGGCCACAAAAATTTAAACGGACCACACTGGGATAATTTCGAACCTTCTGGCATGC
>NW_025891160.1:0-3243 GCF_002878395.1 Capsicum annuum
TGCGTTGGAGTTTCAAATTTCACATGTGAAACTCCATGAGAGATTCCATGACAACAGCTATTTTTCAATTATATAGGCTAAAAAGTAGCTATACGAGAATTTTAACCCGAAAATACTATGTTCAGTTGAACCAATAATATAAAAGCTTCATCATCATCAGTATGAAGGTTCAACTGAATTTATTATTTTGGTTCCGACTATGTATAATATAAAATAAAAAAGATAGTTAATATGGCGCATAAAGTAATCGATGTTCACACAGGGTTTCAGAAAGGGCCACACCCCAAGAGTGTGATATATATACAACCTATCCTAATGCATTGGTAGCTTCTTCCACTATTCGAGCCTTGTGACCTATAAGACACACAGAAGTAACTTTTGTCGTTGCTCCAAGACTCTCCTTTAAAGTATTTCATGTTCACACAGGGTTCAAAAAAGACCGCACCCTACGGGTGTGATATATACAAACCTATCCTAATGCGCATTGTTGACTTCTTTCACTATTCGAGCCTTGTGACCTATAAGACACACAGAAACAACTTTTCGCCGTCGCTCCAAGACTCTCCTTCCAAAAAAATTAAAATATATATATACATATAATAAGATCATAGAGTATAGGATTAAGGATCTTACAAGGGATTTTCTTGCATGATGAAATTGGGAATTTTGATTTTTAATGAAGCATTTTTGACCATGTACACTTGCTTGTGCTCTTGTTTGCATACCATGAAGTGTAGCACTTGCTTGTTTTCTTACCAAATAATCCCTAACCAATGCTTCTAATTTTACTAGTTCTTTTAATTCTCTTAATGCCTTTCTTGCCTGTAAAATCACATATTAATAATTAAAAAAAATCATTACAAAAAAAAATAAAATGTTTTCTTACCAAATAACCCCTAACCAATCCTTGTAATTTTACTAATCCTTTTAATGCTCTTAATGCCTTTCTTGCCTGTAAAATCACATATCAATAAATTAAAAAGAAATTATTAGAAGGAAAAAAATAATTGTTTATTGGTAATTTATTAGCAACTTGAAAATAAAACAGATTATCTGCTACAACCGGAGGTAATGAATCATATGTATTTTATTTTTGACATGAATTTAGTGGTCAAGTTGTGTTTGGAGATAAAAATAAAATTAAAAATTTGTGAGAGAAAAAAAAATTGAAGAAACTTAAAAAATGATTTTTGAAACTTCAAATTATATACTTTCAATTTTGAAGTTCAAATAAACTGTCAAACTGATAAACAAACATTATTTGAAAATTAAAGTTTATGAAATAACAAGTCTAAATATATCTTATACTGTTCATATATACAACTAAACTAGTGTTTTACTGTACGTTTTAAAATTTTATCTTCAAATATTTATTTAACCATAAAATTTAATTAAAGTTTAAAAATCTCATTTTCAAATATTTTCAAATTACAAAAAAATTGAAGTTCTTTATGATTTAAAGTCTCGAAAATCCAAAAATTGGTTTGAGCCCATTTTCGAATTTATGAAAATTTCTACTCACAGAACTTCAAAATTTTTTTCAGAAAAAATAAACGTATGGTCAAATAAAACTTCAAACTACAAATCACTAGTCAAAAATCTTCAGAGAATGTACGTTTCAACTTCAAAATTTATAGTAAAATTGAAGCTTTTATATCCTCTAGATTTTAAAAATTTTAAAATACACAAAGTAGTACTTTATTAATTGCATTAAATAAAAAGTTGACTTTTAAAAGTATGAAAATAAATGATTAGGCAATTATTACTACAATTATTATTCTGATAATGTGAATTTACCAAAAAACCACGAAACACCGTTTGAATTTTTATAGCAGCACCATTTCCTCTATTTTGACTGGCCAACCTCACCACTGCGCCCGCCGCATGTGCAGCGGCGACGGCGGCGTCCGCTGCAGCAGCAGTGGCGGCAGCCACCACAATTGCATGTTTGCTCTGCTCCTTATCAAATGAGCACAGCCACGCCGCCTCCGCCGCCGTAATGTTCGGCGGAATTGTCGCCGGATTGTGACATAAGCCACCGGAACCTCCGTCTGTGGCGACGGAGACGACGGTGTCTCGGGCGAAATTGCCGAAACATGTAATTCCAATTTTGCACTTATTTACGTTTTCTTTTTTAATACCAAATAAGCCTTTCAACCACTTAAGTGCTTTGCCCATTTGGGAGGTATTTTGGGAATTTTGAAAATTTTGGGATGTGAGAATAACTAAGTAGGAGTAAGTGAAATGACTTTTTATAAAAAGAGTGAAAGTGAGAGAAAAACTTTAAAGAGAATTTTAACATATGGTTGAAAAGTTGTCATAAATAGAGGAAATTTAAAAAGGCAAAAAAAATTAAATGGGGTTAAAATTTAAATATAAAGTATACTTACAAAAGTTGTCATAACTAGAATAGGCTTACCTATAAAACAATCTTATAGGAAACAAATGAGAAATTGTCACCCACCAAACACAACGTTTTACTCGTCGCTTTTAGCTTATCGAGAGTTTATTATGTAAATTTTAATTAATATTTTAAAATATATTTATTATTTATAATATTTTTTTATATAATTTTTTAATATTTAAATTTAAAAGTTCTAATATTAATGCAATTCGGTGCATTAAGCTCTAGCTATATACGAGTTTCAAGAAAGAATTAAACTATAATAATTTATTATACGCAACCTTTTTCACATCTCGACAATTTGGAGCCTAATTATAAAAAATCTTGAAAAATTCTCAATTTTGAACCTGTCAAAATACATAATTAATTCCTGATACATCTAATGAAGATACAACTTTCCTTTGCAAAGATACATAATTAGCTTTCAATATATTTTTTTCGATTTTGAATCTGTCGAGATACATAATAAAAAAAATATATTTTTTACCTTGTAAAAGATACATAATTAGTTTTTGATAGATTTTTTCAGTTTTGAGTCTGTCGAGATACATAATTAGCTCCCGATACATTCAATAAAGATATATAATTAGTTGAAATTTTTATAATTACTTTGTAAGAATAAATTTTTTGTATAAATATAATAAGTTAAGATATATATTTATATTATTTTTCATGATTATTTTCGTAATTTGAATTTATGACTTGTGTGAAATAAAATGTGAGAAATAAATTGCCATAAAAAGGTGAGAATTATTGATAGATAAACAGTCAAAGCTTAGATTAAATGTGTCACCACTTAAAGACTTTTTAGACTTAAAAAAGGAGAGAATCAATCAAAT
>NW_025891161.1:0-2989 GCF_002878395.1 Capsicum annuum
ACAGAATGGCTTTACCCATCTCTTAGTTGCAAGGTGGTGGCATTCTCATCAATCAAGCGGTGCTCCAAGGCGGAAGGAGCGCAAGCCAAAGGAGCGCTTTCCAAGACCTTGGGGCTACTTCAGTGATGGGAGTACGCGCTGAAGAGAAAACCAATTTCCTTTTCCTTTCGGGCCGGGCCGTAGATTGAGTTAAAAAACCCACGGTCCTAGTACTAGATTGGCGGGTTGGTACCTACGCTTCCTAGTCCTTCCCTTTCCTCTGGCGCAAGGGCAAAAGCTTGCTGCTTTCAGTTCATGTTCTTTGGAAGGAAGAGAGTACGCGCTTTCAATCCAAAAAGAAGAAAGAGAGTAGCGAAGGCGACTTGAGAGTTGTTATAGTTAGAAGCCAGACCTTCAGAGATAGACTCAGGTAAAGCACCCACACCAACGAGTGGAATACCTGTAAGGAGTCCAAGAAATGGGGCGAGTCTAAAGATTAGGTCAAAGGCTGAATACAAACAAAATGTGACATTATAAAATCTTTTGTTTTGCGCCACTTTACACCACTTATGCCTACCAAGCGGATAGATGGCAACGAAGGCAAGGAATAAGGTACCTACGCTTCGGATGCCATATAGATGGAAACCCCGTTCAAGGAGTTATCAGTAGGTAAGGCACACGACCCAACCACTCGACCATCGATAGCGAGAGGAAAACGCTTTATCCGAGATTGAGCGTAGACGCATTATCTCATATTCTCTATCCTTAAAGTATCCGAGAAAGATTTTAGTGTTATTTCCTCCGCTGTGAATGAATAGGCTGATCTGCTTGCTTGACCACTCCACTACATTCTTGGTCGATTGTAAGCCGTTCTTGAGACGAAAACTATGTATGGAGAAGGGTCCGTGCCATTCCCGAAGAGATAGATGAGAGAAAGAAGGCACGTCTTTAGCTTGAGCAAGCCCAAGAAAGGCGGACAGATCTCTACCCTCAGACAGAAACTGACCCTTAGGCCTTTAGAGAAGAAAGAGTTGGAGTAGTAAGGTTAAAGGACCGGGGCAACCCCAGAATCTCTTTCTCTTCCGTTCATGGGTAGAAAGATTTCATATCATAATTGAATCAAATCAAGGCGATCAAGGGGTGAAAGACTGGGATTATTGGACTTATTAGGAAGCCAAGGGATCTGTTCCAGAGCTATCATTATGTTGGACAGAAAGTCTTTCATTATACAATAGCATTTTCTTTTAGCGGGAGGCTAGAAAAGTTTAGGGAATACGTCTTCCAAAAACGACTTTTATTCCGTTGCGAGGTAGGTGCTCTAAGCCTTTACGCCGACTCCCAATCGGATATTCTAAAGAAGCAAAGGTATCGCCTCCGCTTCATCTGCTTTCCATTTATGGCTATCTAGTCCCAAGGTGGTGAGAAGCATCATTTTCATGCCCATAGAAAGAAAGAAAGTTAGCATAAAACTCTATCTCAAAGGGAGCGATAGACGATTCCCCTGCCCCAAGCCCTACCCTAGTTTCGAATCTAGTCTCTGCATCAAGATTGGACTAGCTAGGCGAAATGGCAGTGAATTTTCTCCGTGAATCATTAGTCGATCCGAGTAAGGATAATAAAGAAGGCTCTCTATCTACTTTATTTGACAGGAGCAGACTGAATCGTGTGCGAGAATTATCGTATAGAAAGAAAAACTGAGAGGGCCTGTACCCCGTGAGGGTCTGGGGCGCTTTTATTTTCACATTTGAATTTCTTTTTCTCAAAATTTTTGTTCATCTGCTATGTTCTCACTCTTAACAAAATTAAGAGCAACCATTCCCGCAGCACCTCCCTTTTTACTGGAATTTTCTACAATTGTTTTTTCCACTATTTTAGCGATTATGATTGAGCTAAAGCTCTATAGATGGTTTTTTCTATTGTACAATTATTTAGTGTTCGAGTTGGAGTTTGAAATACATCAGGATTTTGTGTGCTTACTTATATTGCTTTTGGTTTTCGTATCATGGATCTTGGTTCGCACTTTATGTCATTTCTGCAATTTAAAATTTCTGGTACCTAAGATTAAGATTGAGAAAACTTGGATCATTTCTACGTGTATTGTTTCTTTGTACATGTGTTTCGATTTCACAAGGTTCGTGCAAATAGCGGAATGCGCGGGAAACCCATTAGATCTGGAATTTCGCTTAGGTTCAGCAGGAACGCCGCTAGAAAGGGGGGAAGCATCTCTTCCTAATCTAAATGCCCTTCCCAACATACTATATGAAGAATGGATTGAAATTCGAGACAATGATTTTATCAAAGTTGAACTTGAGCAGAACGAGGTTTCTTCTCTAATAAATCGACTTCCTAAGGAAGAACTTAAAGACGTAATTGGGGAAGACTCCATTCGAAAGCCACTAGAGCAGTTCAACGCAGAGCAGCAAGCACGGTTAATAGATCTCGCTATTAACCACTTTTCAAAAAAAAATGAAATAATTGCTAAAATGCAATTGCTTTATCCTGAGAATAAATGGCAATTGACTAAAGTCGTTCGAGAGACATTCTTTCAGGGGCGACAAAAAGATCGGGAGTCTTCCTTGAAAGATCTCCAAAGGATGCTTTGCGCTTTAAAGCAGAATGGAAAATATGCAAGTTGTGCACAAAGGCTACGATATAATATTGCGCATTGGAATTGGAAATCCTAAAAATCTATTCTTACTCTTTTCTGCATATTAAGTATACAACACGTATGTTCCACTTTGGATTTGGTCATGCAAGAGACCCCCCCAGAATTGCTTAAGTAGGGTAGTCGCTTCTTTTTTTCGGTATACCGCTCTGCGAGCAGAGCGAATGAACAGAAATCTTTCCGAATATCATGAATATCCTTCGCCCCTTATCTCCTCATCTTCCTATTTATAAGCCACAGCTTACTTCGACGTTTTCAATTTCCCATAGAATCTCCGGAGCTTTCCTAGCCACTATAGTTTTCTTTTTTTATCTTCTTTGTCTGAAAATAGGTTTGATTTGCTTC
>NW_025891162.1:0-6718 GCF_002878395.1 Capsicum annuum
AGCAGAAACTCCTAATGACAAAAAGTTGAGGATATATTTGTTGAGTTTAAATAGGATTAGGACAAGACTGATTATGGTAGAGGAAAGAGGCTATATCCAGGTGGCATAGATTGGACTAGGACAAAGAGAATTTTTGTAGTGATGAACTTGAAAAATAAATATTTTGTGACTGTTAAGATCATCGTGATTAAGGGAGTCATGAATTTTTACGACTGCAATATACTAATTTTTGAAGAGTAGAAATTTTTTATTTGCATGGAGTTTTTGTTGGAGTCGTTGCCAAAATTATTGATGCAAAGTGGTATAATGAATTACTTGCCAGAAAAGTTGTTCAACAAACGATGGGCTTTTGAAGGTTCAAAATAGGACTTTTCTAAAAATGAAACTATTGTCACATATGGGTCATACTCACTTGTATTTAATGAGCATGTGATAATCTGCACTGATATAACAACTTTAAGGACCTTATTGAATGATAATTCAATGGCAATGATACAAGAAGTTTGGGATGCTGGGGTAGCATGTAAAAGTTTAGAGCCTTGATGTGGGTTGTAATTTATTTATCTGGATGCGTAACAATATTGGATGACAATATTTTATTTCTAGTAGGTTAGTAAATTATATTATGTAATTGGTGATAACAACAGTTTAATATTTTAATTGATGTCTATCTATTTTGTTATGAATTCTATTTCATCCTTCGATTTGGAAACTTATAAATTATTATTAAAAATAGATTACTAAGTTTAAATATTGCAACAGCTACATTATCTGTTGCAAGAGATGATCATTTACTGAAAATAATCAAACAGATATAGAGATCTATTGCAATGCAATAGATGACTCATCTATTGGAAATAATCAAATAGGTAAGTCATCATTTGGGATAAATGTCTCATCTCTTGGAAATTATCAAATATATATAGACATCTGTTGCAATACATAAGATAACTAAGTTGTGGTAACAGATGACTTATTTGTTGAAAATTATCAAAGAGATGCAGATATTTGTTGTAATGAAATAGATGACTCATCTATTGGAAATAATCCAATAGATATAGACATTGCTTCCATCAAATGATTAACATATTGCAACAGATGATCCATATGTTGAAAATTATCAAACAGATATAGATATCTGTTGTAACAGATGAGTAACTTATTACAATAGATGACTTATTTGTAGGAAATAATCAAACAAATATAGACATATGATGTAATGCAAGAAATGACTTATCTGTTGAAAATTATCAAACAGATATAGACATCTTTTGCAACAAATAACTAACCTATTGCAACAGATATCTCATTGAAAATTATCAAACAGATATAGACATCTATTGCAATAGATTAAAATCTATTGCATTAGGTTATACACTTAATTGCTCATGCAATTAATATGTAATTCATTGAGATTGTAATTGAACTTATAAATTGAAAGCTAATGGTAGTTAAATTAATTTATTTATTTATTGCTAATTATGATTTAGAATGAAACACTTCACATCAAAATAGTTAATTGAGCACTCTATTTAGGATGAATACACTTAGGGTATGTTTTGTATGAAAGAAAATAATTTCCGTGAAAAATATTTTCCTAAAAAATATTTTCCTGAAAAATAAGTTGGTTTCTTACTTGTTTTCTTATGTTTGGTCGGTGGATAGAAAATATTTTCTAGTTTTTGGTCGGTGAATGTATAATTTATTTTCAGAAAATACATTTTAGTGTTTAGCTAAAGAGTAAAAATATATTTTAGAAAAATAATTTTTGACTCTAAAAAATACTTATTTTAGGGTTTGTTCGATATGAAGGAGGAAAAATATTTTCTAGAAAAATAAGTTGTTTCTTACATAAATTCTTGTGTTCTTTATGCAAATTGGGTGAGTATATATATTTTATTAAAGTATTTATATAGATTTAACAAAAATAATGAGAACGAATAGGATAAGAAGGGTGAGATAAAAAAAGTTTTGAAAAATAAAGTAAAAAATTATTTTTTTTAGGGGAAGGGGTTTGTTAAGGTGGGGGTTGAGGTTGTCAAAATAGGTAGTAAAGGTGGGGGGTGAGAAAAAAATTTGATTTTTTATAAAAAATAATTTTATTGTAGAAGGAAGGGGTTTAGTAGAGGATGGGGTCGGGGGTAGGGGAGTAAGGGTGGAGTAAGAAAAAAATTAATTTTTTTTGGAAGAGGGGGAGGTTGGTAGGGGTGGGGTCGGGTAACGGAGGGAAAGAAAATAGTTTGAATTTTTTTAAAAAAATTAAATATTTTTTGAAGCGAGTAGGGTTTGAGTTTTGGGTTAGGGGGTGAGGTAAGAAAAAATTAAAATAATTTTTTTAAATAGGTGGTGGTAGGGGTTTGGGGTAGGGGAGTGAGGTGGGGTAAGGAAAAATTTGAAATTTTTCAAAAAATAAATTTAAAAAATTTAAATTTTTTTTAGGAGGAGGGGGAGAGAGGGTTAGTAGGGTTGATGGGTCAGGTAGGGGGTAAGAAAAAGTTTGAACCTTGTTAAAAAAATGAAATATTTTTTTGAGGGGGGATAGGGGTTTGGGTTTTGGGTAGGGGATGAGGTAAGAAAGAAAATAAAATATTTTTTTTTGGATGAGGGTGGTAGGGGGTGAGGGTGGGGGTAGGGTATTGGGGGTAGGAGTAGGGGTGGGTAAGTTGTATGAATATTTCAACTTAAGAGTGAAGTTGAAAAAGAGTTTTGAAAAATATTTTTCTTACTTTTTGAGCGGAAGTCATTTTTCTTAGATTTGAGAAAAATAAGTTGATTTGGAAAGCATTTTCTAAAACCTTTAATCCAACCAAACATGAGAAAATTCAAAAACATTTTCCAGAAAATGTTTTCCTCCATACCAAACACACCCTTAGTTGATCATTTAATAACTATGTAATTATTGTGATTGTAATTGAACTTACAAAATAAATCTAATTATATTTAAATTAATTTTTATACTAATAATCATGGCTTAATATGAAGCACTTCGCATCAAATTAGTCAATTGATCACTCTATTTAAGACTAATACACTTAGTTGATAATGTAATTATTATATAACTATTGTGATTGTAATTAAACTTTCGAATTAAATGTATATTATAGTTAAATCATTTTTTTACTAGTCATAGTTTAATATGAAGCATTTCGCATCAAATTAGTCAATTGATCACTGTATTTACGACAAATGCACTTAGTGGATCATGTAATTACTATGTAATTGTTGTGATTATAATTGACCTTATAAATTAAAAACTAATTATAGTTAAATCAATAATTTTTTTATTACTAATCATGATTTAATATGAAGCATTTCTCATCAAATTTGTCAATCGATCACTCTATTTAGGACGAGTGCACTTAGTTGATCATTTAATTACTATATAATTAGTTTGAATGTAATTGAACTTATAAATTAAATCTAATTGTATTTAAATCAATATTTTTATTACTGTAATCGTAGTTTAATATGAAGCATTTCACATCAAATTAGACAATTGATCTCTCTATTTACGACGAATACACTTAGTTGATCATGTAATTAATATGTAACTATTGTGATAGTTATTGAACTTATAAATTAAAGATAATTATAATTAGATCAATTTTTATTACTAATCATGGTTTAATATAAAGCATTTGGCATCATACTAGTCAACTGATCACTCTACATAGGATGAATACACTTAGTTAATCGTGTAATTACTATATAATTATTGTGATTATAATTGAACTTATGAATTAAAATCTAATTATAGTGAAATCAATTTATTTGTTGATAATCATGATTTAATATGCAGCATTTCCATCAAATTAGTCAATTGATTACTCTATTTAGTACAAATACACTTAGTTTATCATTAATTATTCTGATTGTAATTAAACTTATAAATAAAAGCTAATTCTATTTATATCTATTTATTTATTACTAATCATGATTTAATATGATTTATTTCATATAAAATTAGTCAAACAAATATTGATATATGTTGCAATAGATAACTAACCTGTTGCAACAACTGAATCATTTATTAGAAATTATCAAACAGATATAGACATCTATTATAATAAATGAATTATCTATTAGAAGAATCAAAATAGGTTTTGATAGTGGTTTGATTTCTTCCAACAGATTACCCATCTATTGCAATATATGGATTATCTATTGGAAGAAATCAAAATAGGCCTTGCTAGCTGTTTGATTTCTTCCAATAGATAACCTATTTGTTGTGTTGGAAGAAATCAGAACAGGTCTTTCTTTTTATTTTTTCTTCAAATAGATAACTCATCTGTTGTAACAGATAGATTATCTATTTGAATAAATCAAAATAGGTCTTGCTAGTGATTTTATTTCTTACAACAGATGACCTATCTATTGTAGATTTCTTCCAACAGATGACTCATCTGTTATCTGTTGAAACAGATGAATCATCTGT
This sequence comes from Capsicum annuum, assembly GCF_002878395.1. NCBI lineage: Eukaryota > Viridiplantae > Streptophyta > Magnoliopsida > Solanales > Solanaceae > Capsicum > Capsicum annuum. Next base: position 4,436 of record NW_025891162.1, read on the forward strand.
TAAATAAAATCTATAGTAGGTCTTGCTACTGGTTTGATTTCTTTAATAGATGACTCATCAATTTCAACAGATGAGTAATATATTGAAAGAATTCAAAATAAGTCTTGTTATTTGTTTGATTTCTTCCAAGAGATGACCCATCTGTTGCAATAAATGATTCATCTGTTAGAAGAAATCAAACTACTTACAAGACTATTTTGATTTATTTGAATAGATGACCCATCTGTTGTAATAGATGAGCCATGGATGGGAAGAAATCAAATTAGTTGCAAGACTTGTTTTGATCTCTTCCAGCAGGTGACTCATCTGTTGCAACATTGGGTCATCTGTACGAAATATTTTTGTACTTTATTTGTATTTATTTAATGTTCTGTTATCTTATTTTTATTAATTGACAAATCAATTATGATCTTTTTTGTGATTGTAGTTAAACTTATTAATTGAAAGCTCATCATAGATAAATAACTTTATTTATTACTAGTCATGGAAATATAAATCATTTCACATCAAACATATGTAAAGTATGTTGGAAATAATCAAACATATCTTTCATCTGCTGCAACAGATGTGTATATCTCCTTGAAGATTTTTAACAAATAAGTCATTTGTTGCAACAGAAGTTGTTCCCACACAAATATCAGTTGTTGGACCATAAATAAAAATATATTCAATATAACAAACTACATACATTTCAACTAATATGAGTTAAAATTATTAAGTTTATAACTAAACCAACAACAAGACTATTTACTATTATAATAATTATGGAGCATGTGATCCAGACATGTAGTTCTTTTGTGGCCATCCATTTTATATATGGAGTACTTATTTTTTTATTTTTGGAAATAATTTCCTAACTCCACTTCTCCCCTTCATTCGTCTTCTTCCCCATTTGTTTGGGTTAACATATGGAGGAGGTATTTCTCTCTCCATAATCTCCACATAAAAAATCTAAAAATCTTCAGGAGGCATCGGAATGATATCCTCACAATATGCTATTATGTATTTTTATACCGAATAATATGAAAGTGAGTACTGATAAATCTAGTTTCCAAATTATGCACAATATTAGACTCGGAGAGCTATTATAGAATATGAACAAGGTGTTTTATCCATGTTAAAAACTCCACATGTACAAGTTCTTCTTTGAAGATCAATTGTGGCAACAACATCCTGATCATTGATAGTAAACTTGTAAATGGCTATTTGATGGGTCAATAACCAATTTCCCGAATCAATGTACTTTGATAGTTGTTTTTCCATTAAATAAATAAGTCTGTTTGGTGATTTGACTAAAATCATATGCCTAGAACGATAATGGAAAATTTTCTTTCAACGTCAAACATTGTATTCACTGATTCAACAATGTTTGACGCCATAATATTATACCTATACTAAAAAAGTTCACTTAGTAAGATATAATATTATAATAAACTCAAACAAGACACTAAATTTATAAGAATGTACTTATTTTCTAGACCAAGCAGGGCCAAACATCCTGCTCCATTAGTGGAATCTAATACGTTAGAGATGTTAGGCTACTTTTTGTACCATATCCCTTATTTGATTGGAATGGTAAAAAAACTCGAATCTATTATACGCTCTCACTGCTATATAAAAAAAAGATACGATCTTTGAATTGTGAATTTTGTTTCTAATATTTTTTCTAAGGTGTCTTATGAAACAACCATCGTGAACTAAAGAGTAGACAATTGAAATCATCTTTTGGATACTTTGATGCCTATCAGAAAGTATACAGGACTCATCGATATCATCTACATAACTTCTCATTTGTTCAAAAAATAATTGATATGACGTATCACATTCCTTGTCTACTACACAAAAAGCCTCCAGAAAAATGTAATTCTTTGCATCCTGTGCCACTGCAGATAATAAAACACTTTCATACTTGCTCTTTAAGAATGTCCTGTTGATGGCTATGACTTTTCTCATTTGTTGAAAATGAAGAATTCAAGATGCATAGGCTACGAAAAAGTACTAGAACCTTCTATTTTCATCAACCTTCAAAGTATTCTTATTTCTTGAATTTCCAGACTTAAGCATATAACGGTACACATTAAGCATTGTATACCCATACTTATGTATTCCCTTAACCAAAGACTTTGCAATCTCCATGTCCTTATAAATCTTCTAATAACTCACCTTACAACCCAATTCTATATGGATTTTATTGGCCATATCTCTTATAGATGAGCGTCGTCATTGGGGAAGCTACTTTTGAAGTATTTATGGGTCACCTTTGTTGTGACATGTGGATTATGG
>NW_025891163.1:0-6652 GCF_002878395.1 Capsicum annuum
TCCATCCTCCTCTGGTACAACTGGCCATGACACACAAACGTTAGATCGTTTTCCTCAATCAAGCTCAAATATTCCAGTCGGGTTTTTACCCATTCGTCATCATCAATCTCTACTTCTACAATGACCCGAAGAGAGGGAATTTCAACTTCTGCAGGGATGACTGCTTCTGTCCCATACACTAATAAATATGGAGTTGCCCCTGTTGAAGTACGAACAGTGGTGCGATAACCTAGCAATGCAAACGACAACTTTTCATGCCACTGTCTAGACCCTTGTACCATTTTTCGTAGTATCTTTTGTATATTCTTATTGGCGGCTTCTACAGCACCATTGGCCTTTGGGCGATATAGAGTAGAAATTCGATGTACGATCTTAAACTGTTGACATACTTCTTGCATCAAATGACTATTGAGATTGGCAGCATTGTCTGTAATGATCGTCTTAGGAATTCCAAATCTACAAATAATATTGGCATGAACAAAATCTACCACAGCCTTCTTTGTCACTGACTTGAAAGTTACTGCTTCTACCTACTTTGTGAAGTAGTCAATGGCTACCAAAATGAATCTATGCCCATTTGATGCCTTCGGCTCAATCGGTCCAATCACATCCATTCCCCAAGCCACGAACGGCCATGGAGCGGCCATTGCATGCAACTCAACAGGAGGAGAACGTATCAGATCATCGTGTACTTGACATTGATGACACTTTCGAACAAATTGAATAGAATCCTTTTCCATATTAAGCCAGTAATAACCTGCTTGAAGAATCTTCTTTGACAAGACATAACCGTTCATATGCGACTCGCATACTCCAGCGTGTATTTCAACCATGATTGCCGAGGCTTCTTTTGCATCTACACACCTTAAAAGTCCCAGATCTGGGGTCCTCTTATACAAGATTCCCCCACTTATGAAAAATCCACTAGCCAAACGGCTAATAGTCCTCTTTTGATCGTTGGTGGCATATGCTGGGTATTCTCCTGACTGAATGTACCACTTGATATCCAAGAACCAAGGTTCTCCATCGAGCTCTTCTTCAACCGCATCACAGTAAGCATGCTGATCACGATTCTGTATATGCACTGGATCAATATAAACTTTATCAGGATGTTGGAGCATTGAAGACAGAGTGGCTAAAGCATCAGCAATTTCATTATGAATCCTTGGAATATGCCTAAATTTCACTAACACAAACCGTTGACATAGCTCCTGCAAGCATTGTCGATACGGGATGAGCTTCAAATCTCGCGTCTCCCAATCACCTTGAATCTGATGGACGAGCAAATTCGAATCTCCCAACACCAATAATTCTTGGACTCCCATATTAACAGCTAACCTCAAACCAAGAATGCAGGCTTCATACTCCGCCATATTATTAGTACAGTAAAATCGAAGTTGTGCTGTTACTAGGAAATATTGTCCCAATTTAGAGATAAGAACCGCACCTATTTCGACTCCTTTCATATTGACAACTCCATCAAAAAATAACCTCCAACCTGGATCAGTATCTATAACGACTTCATCGATACACGACACTTTTTGGTCAGGAAAATATGTCTTTAATGGCTCGTACTCTTCATCGATGGGATTCTTAGCAAGATGATCTGCCAAGGCTTGGGCTTTCATGGCGGTTTGAGTCATATATACAATGTCGAACTCGGTAAGCAATATTTGCCACTTTGCCAATCGACCCGTCGGCATAGGCTTTTGAAAGATATACTTCAAAGGATCCATGCGAGAGATGAGATAAGTAGTATAGGATGAGAGATAATGCTTCAACTTCTGTGCAACCCAAGTTAGGGCACAACACGTCCTTTCAAGAGGAGTATACCTGGCCTCATAAGTGGTGAACTTCTTGCTAAGATAATAAATAGCCTGCTCCTTTTTGCCTGTGACATCATGCTGACCCAAGACACAACAAAAAAAATTGTCCATGACTGATAAATATAAGATCAAAGGCCTACCAGGCTCCGGGGGTACCAGCACGGGCGGATTTAACAAATATCTTTTGATTCGATCGAATGCTTCCTGACATTCTTCAGTCCATTTTACCGCAGCACTCTTTTTCAGCAACTTGAATATGGGCTCACAAGTGGTCGTGAGTTGAGCAATAAACCTGCTAATGTAGTTCAGTCTACCAAGCAAACTCATCACCTCCGTTCTATTCTTGGGCGGGGGCAAATCCTGAATGGCTTTGATTTTTGAGGGAACCAATTCAATTCCCCGACGGCTGACTACAAGCCCCAACAACTTTCCAGATGGAACTCCAAATACACATTTTGCCGAGTTGAGTTTGAGATTATAACTGCGAAGACTTTTAAAGAACTTTCTTAAATCTTTAACATGGTCGGCCTGACTTTTTGACTTAATAATCACATCATCCACGTAGACCTCAATCTCCTTATGCATCATATCATGAAACATAGTGGTCATGACTCTCATGTATATTGCTACAACATTCTTCAAACCGAACGGCATTACTCGATAACAATAAGTTCTCCATGGTCTGATAAAGGATATCTTCTCTGCGTCTTCATCATCCATAATAATCTGGTGATATCCGGCATAGCAATCCACAAAAGAGGCAACCTCGTGTTTAGCACAGTTGTCTAATAAAATGTGAATGTTGGGTAGTGCAAAATCATCTTTCGTACTGGCTCTGTTCAAATCATGGTAATCAACACACACTCGAATTTTGCCATCTTTCTTTGGTACGGGAACAACATTGGATAACTACATAGGATAGTGAGCCACTCGAATTACTTTGGCTTCAAGTTGTTTCATGATTTCCTCTTTGATTTTAATACTTACATCTTTTTTAAACTTCCTCAACTTCTGTTTGACAGGAGGGAACGCGGGATCAGTTGGCAATTTGTGAGCCACTAATTCAATGCTTAAACTAGGCATATCATCACAATACCATGCAAAAACATCTTTATAATCAATTAATGCTTGAATCATTTCATCTTTTAGCTGTGGCAAAACATGTACACTGATTTTAGTTTTCCTAACATCTTCTTGATCCCCTAGATTTATTGGCTCAATCTCATTCAAATTAGAATTTGGTTTGTCTTCAAACTATTCCAACTCTTTGCTTATTTCTTCTAGTGCTTCTTCTTCATTATATTCCTCATTCTGCTTCATTACATCTTGATTAGTTTGGATTTTAAGATCGGGCTGAAAATTCCATATCATGTCATGTCATTAGAATCAGCATAAAGATAATTATGTAAGAAAGAAAAACAAAATATATTAGACACGAAACAAAAGGGACATTGCATTTCATTAAATAAAAGATAGAAGGGTTTAAACATAGATACCAACATAACATAAACAAACTAAAATCCGAATTACAACCCTGAAATAACTCGGATAAACAGAAATAAAAACAAAATGAATTACCAAAACTCCCTCCTGACGGGGAGAGGAGTGACTTCCCAATTATTGAGCCGGACAGCAGGACCTATGAATTGCACATCTGCCATACTGGTACCTTCTCCTGCTTTGACCATATCAACTTTAATATAAAGGTTCTGGAAGTCATCAACCAATTCAACCTCAAATTCCACATGCTTCGTGACACCTCTCTTAACAAATGATTCACTGAGTAGTGGAATGGGCGAGGGAGTGACCATATTTCCTTTTTCCTTCCCTTGGCTTTCTTCAGATCTTCAGCTGTAGGATCAAATCCCAGACCAAACGTGCCAACGTTCTCACTCAGACATATGGGATGAACTATACCGTGCAGAGATGCTCCCAAACCCTTTCCTGGCTCAAATTCATATTTTCAAAGTTCACTCACCATCATGATGGAAGCAGAAGACAATTGCGGTCCCGGTATAGCCTGTCATTCAAGGATATGATTCACTGGCACTGTATCAAAAATTTGATAGACGAATGTCTCCACCACGTTATTTGCTTCAATAAGAGACAAGGGAGAATCTTCGTAGGCTAACAAATCTCCTTTACCATGAATAACTACTTCTTGCCTGTCATGCTCAAATTTAATCATTTGGTGCAGTGTAGATGCAACCGCCTTGGCCTTGTGGATCCACGGCCTTCCCAACAACAGATTGTAAGAGGATTATACATTCAATACTTGAAACTCTATGTCAAACTCAACAGACCCTATGGTCAACATTAGTTCTATTTCGCCAATGGAATTTGACTTTGCACCATCAAAAGCTCTAACACATACATTGTTGGGCCTGATCCTGTCAGCACCAATATTTAACTTTTGCAAAGTAGAAATAGGGAAAATATTTGCACCTGAACCTCCATCAATCACTACATGAGTGACGTAGAAATCTTGACACTTCACTGTAATGTAAAGACCCCGATTATGCCCTGTACCTTCAACAGGCAATTCATCGTCAGAAAAGTTGATTCGATTGACCTCGAAGATTTTTCTAACCATTTTCTCAAGTTGGTTGATTATAATCTCCCTTGGAACATATGCTTCATTTAATACCTTCAGTAAAACATCACGATGATCCTTGGAGTGCAACAACAAAGATAAAAGGGAAATTTGAGCAGGGGTTTTCTTCAGCTGGTCTAATATTGAATACTCTGGCAATTTCGTCTTTTTAAAAAAAATTTCGACTTCTTCTTCGGTGATAGGTTTTTTGATAGATGACGGTCCACTCACCGTTGGCTTGGACTTTCTTAAGCTTTCAGGCACGAAACATCTTCCTGACCTAGTCAGACCCCTTACCTCATCTACATCTTCCACAACTTCTTTTTTGTGATAGGTCATCACAGTCCGCCCATAATTCCAGGGTACTCTTTTCGTATCAACTATCGGAGGTTGGGTCACCGGTTTGAGGACAATAGTCTCTACCAGCGCTCCTTTTACCGTCAAGATGGGCTGACTCAGAGCTCCCACCACTGTCAACTTAGGTTTATCCTGAATTAAATCAACATGCCTTCTGGCACCCTGTACTGTGATCAAGGGTTTCTTTGTGCTTTCTTGGGCTTTATCTTCTCTCATTCCTTCATGGCTCAATGACATTGCTTTTAAAGACTCCGCTACATTCACCGATTTCTCCTCAATGGTCTGTATCTTAACAATAGGCTTATAATCCCTCGAAGACTCTTTCCCGTCATATATCAATTATAACATATTGGCTTCAACATAGGTTGGCAACGGATTCTGGTTAATGTTTGGGCCTTCCGGGGCCTGGACCAGCATCTAATTTGTGTCAATTAAATCTTGGACAGCTCTCTTTAAATGCCAGCATTTCTCGATATCATGGCCTGGCATATCAGAACAGTACGCACACCTTAAAGAATAATTGAGATTACTTGGTGGTGGATTAGAAAGCCTTCCTTGAATTGGACTTAAAACCTTCAACTTTATCAACCTATCAAACAAGTTAGCATATGACTCCCCAAGAGGTGTGAATTGATTTTTGACCGCCTTCTCCTTCTTATACTCGGGCCTAGGCTGAAAACTGGGTCTAGAGGGGTTTTGGTAATATGGTGGAGCAAATGGGCGATTTTGTGGAGCTTGCGCGCGCCACTACGGGTAAGAAGGGGTTTGGGCATATGGCTGCTTGCTATATACTGGGTACGGGGGTGGTGGAATGGAATATAAAGGGTTTTGTGAAGGGTAGTAATAATGGAGAGGAATATATGGAGCTTGGGTGTAGATTTGGGCTTGGGATTGGGGAGAGGGGCGAGGTGGTCTTTTGGGATAGGAATGGGTTCCAGCTACGACAGTCGCTACATCCTATTTCTTCTTTTTACCTCCAAATACGCCAGATCCACCTTGAATCGCTTGTGTGGTGGCTTTTAATGCGGCAAAACTCACTATTCGGCCGATCTTAATTCCATCCTCTATCATCTCCCCCATTTTGAGGACTTCCATAAAAGACTTTCCCATTGCCGGAAGTAAATGTTGAAAATAGGTCTTATCCTACGCCTGAATGAAAACTTCTACCAACTTACTTTCTTTCATTGGAGGCTTTACCCTGGCGGCCTGTTCATGCCACCTTATCGCGTATTCTCTAAAACCTTTAGTGTTCTTTTTCTTCATGTTGACCAAGGATTTTTCGTCCGAAATCAGGTCGATGTTGTACTGAAAATATTGAACAAATTCAGAAGCCAAATCATCCCAACTGTTCCATTTATCAATGTCTCGATCAATAAATCATTCTTAGGCCAGATCTGAAAGACTTTCGCCAAAGAAGGCCATGAGTAATTCTTCCTTTCCTCCTGCAGCCCTCAACTGGTTGCAATAACGTCATAAGTGTGCCACGGGATCGCCGTGTCCTGCATACTTCTTGAACTTAGGCATCTTAAAACCGGGGGGAAGGTTGATGTCTGGGAAAATGCAAAGATCTTTATAGAAAACACTCCTGTAATCTCCGATTCCTTGCAAATTCCTCATTGCCTATTCTAAACTTTTCAATTTTCGAGCTATGATATCCTGTTCCTCTGCTACGATAGGTTTCTCCGTATCAAATGGAAATGCAGGCGGCTGAGTGTACCCATATGGTTCATTTATTTGCAAAGTAGGCTCCGGGGCATAATACTGACTATCTGGAACCTTCAGTACTGGCTCACTTGCAGACCTAGGAAGCCTCATTGTGGGACGCACAACATATATGAGAGTTTTATGTGGTGGCGGAGCCACGAATACTGGTGTG
>NW_025891164.1:0-8687 GCF_002878395.1 Capsicum annuum
CATTCAGTGACAAGTAACGGTTAAATAATCATTTTTATTTACAGCACGACCATGATCAGAAGTTAGGGACAATCTACATTGAATATTTTTAACAATGTTGATAAATAAAAACAATATTGTGAATGAAGTCTAAAAATATCAAATCGACAAGTACTTCTAGGAACACCATTAAACATAGGATTATAAATATCTTGAATATAATGAATAAAGGCATTAGAAGAGGGAAAATTAAAAGGCAAACAACCCACAGCTACCATTTTAACTATTTTTTCCCGGTCCCTCAATTTATTATACTTCTTCGTTACCTGACCGGTTTCTGGGTCCATTCTAGTTTGTGTTGGCCCATCAACATCCCCATCACCTCGTGCAATTTCTAACTCTCTTTTGTGAGCATCACTTATATGTCTCATTAATGTACTCGTACACCCTTACTTGCCTCTGTTTTTATGCTTATATTTGTTGACAAGTATTGCATTGCACCTCAGTATCTGATATATGTTTAAAAAATTGTCATGCAATACTAGTTTGGCCCAAAATCCCAAATTTTTAGGAAAAAAAACACTATTCTGGGTTGGGTCGGGCCGGTTAACCAACGGGCTTGGTTCGGGTTGGGTTAGACGGGCCCAAATTAAAAAAAAATAGTCCAAGACTCGGTATCCTAAATGCCCTTAGGCTTATCGAGCCGGGTCAAACCGGACCGGTTTGTGTAGGTGGGCCGATTTGAGCTGGGTCAGCCCGGCCCACTTGACACCCTTACTTGAGAGTCATGGAGAGAGAGACAAATATGAGGTGGAGCAAGAATGCAGCTTTATTTAATTTTACTTAGGGAAAAGGGTCAAATATATTCCTAAACTTTGCGAAAATATTCAGATATACCATCCGTTAAAAGTTTAGCTCATCAATGCCCTTGCCGTCCAAGTTTTAGTCCATATATACCCATGTTGTCATGTTTTGGATTATATATGCCCCCGTTGCCAAGTTTTGGGTCATATATACCCCTGTTGTTGTTAATTATTTTGTTGTAATTTCGCAACCCCCTTTTTTCTTCTTAAGAAATTATATTTGTCACATTATTTTTTTATTACCACATCACATATAACTAAATTCTCCCTTCTTCTATACAGTCAAATTCTCTCATCTACCTCACAATCTCTTTGGATTTACTCTAATTTGTCAAAATTCTTTTGCTGTATTTTTAGATTTTTACGTAACCGTTCCTCTCATACATACATACGTACATATAAAAGATATTCTCTTAATTGACAACTTCTTGTTGTTGTCTCTATATGGACTGCCTCTTTTACACTTCTACATCCCAATTTCTCACTTGAGTTTTTCTTATTCTTCTTATTCTTGGTGTTGGAATTGACGGTGGTACGAAAGATGGAATCGGTTGATATGATACTAAAATAATTTGTAGTTGGTAATAACTTTAATTCTTGATTTTCATCACAATTGTGCATTGAGTTTTTATGGAGTATTCTTGAATTTTTTCATTTTTTTACTTGGCGATTCTTGGGATTATGCAAGAATCGAAAAATACAACAAAAGAATTTTGGCAAATTAAACAAAATCCAAAGAGATTGTGAGGTAGATGAGAGCATTTGAGGGATGGTTAATATGTAGAAGAAGGGATGAATTTAATTATATATGATGTGACAATTAAAAAGTGGCGTGGAAAATATGATTTCTAATAAAAAAGAAAAAGGAGTTGGAAAGTTTTAGCAAAGCATTAACGGCAACAGGGTATATATGATCCAAAACATGATACAACAGGGGTATATATAGCCCAAAACTTGACAACAGGGGTATATATGATCCAAGACTCTGACTGCAAGGGCATTGGTGAGCTAAACTTTTAACGGAGGGTATATCTGAACATTTTCACAAAGTTTAGGGACATATTTGATCCTTTTTCCTTTTACTTACTATTGTTAACTTGTTATATTTTTAAGAAAAATTTAAGTAAAGGAGTATGATCGATTTGAAACTCTAAATTTGATTATTATTATTATTATTTTAGGCACTATTACAACTTTATTTTAGGGAAAATACTCAAAAAAAATATCTGAACTTTGGTTGAATTTTCAGTTGAGCATATTGAACTTTGCGGGGGTTCTATTACCTTCTCTATATTTTTTTTTTGTATTTTAATGACATATATCTGCCCACTTTTTTTGTCAAATAGCCCCTCAATTTTCTAATTTTTATAAATTTTATGTTTTTTTATTTATTTTTCTATTTATATCTTCTTTCTCTTCTTTCTTGTTTCTTCCTTCTCTTCAATGGTGCTCCATTTTTGAATTAGAATTAAATTGAACACAATTTTATTACACACAGACACACAGAGACACACATCTAAATGAGTCATCTTCAATACACCCAATTCAATTACATCAATTCGACCCAATTTCAACACACACACACACCCCAAATGGGTCATCTTCAATTCCATTAAAATAGCAAAATTAATCCACCATTGTCACCACCAACCAACCCACCATTGTTGTCGGCAACCACCATTGCCGCTGACATTTGGGCATAATTAAGAAACTTTGGAAAAGTGTTCCATTCGATTTGAAAAAAATTATTGAAGAAAGTTTTCGATTTGAATTTGGAATTTGGGAAAAAAATTTCTTAAAAATATAGTATGAACTATTTATTTTTTTGGTTTTCCATCCAGTGTTCGGTGCCCACATTGGAGCCCTACCTAATCCGGATCGCACATTGCAGGGCCTATTAAGGTGGCAGCGCTCCCAACAGAGTTTTCTCCATACCCAGGATTGAACCCTCGACCTCTGGTTAAGGGTGGAACAACCCCATCCACTGCACCACGATCCATGTTAGTATGAACTAAATATTAGTGATTTAGAATTTGCGATTTCATCGGAACTTAAATGCAAGTTCAGGTATGGAGAATTTCCGATTTCATCGGAACTTAAAAGATGTGACTTATGAGCAAGGTTAAGTTCAACACACACAGCTATCAATTTGCGTTGAGAATTTGCGATTTCATCGGAACCTTGTAAGTCATCAAAATTTTGAGCTTTTCCGACAATGTTACCATTAACGGTAGTGTTACCAGAATTTTTCATTATTAAATTCTACACTTGCATGCCCATCATAATGGATGGATATTGCCACTGGCGATGTTGTCCATTAAATTTCGAATTCATAATGGAGAAGAAAATAAAAATGGAGAATGGAGAAGAATAAGAATGGAGAAGAAATAAAATAAATTAATTTTAAATAAAAAAAATACATGTGTCTATATGAGATTTGCGCGTGTATTACACTTTCTACTCCAAAACTGGGTATAGCATTTTGGGGGGAATTAATTCCACTTTAAAAAAAAGTTCAGGGGGGTAATTGGACCCCCGCAAAGTTCAGTATGCTCAACTGAAAATTCAGCCAAAGTTCAGATATTTTTCTGAGTATTTTTCCTTTATTTTACTTAGCTCATATTGAATTGACACACTCTTAAGAAACTTTTAATTAGATGTGTTTTTTTTTTCCTAAATTAACCTTATTAATGATTCTTTGAAATTCTAAATTTGACTATTACTTAAGTGATAAGTAAAGGGGAAATGTGGGAGTATTACTTTATGTAGTTATTTAGGGTGTGTTTGGTATGAAGGAAAATGTTTTCCATGAAAAATATTTTTCTAGAAAATCTTTTCACTGAAAAGAAGTTAGTTTTTTACTTATTTTCTTATGTTTGGTTGGTGGGTGAAAAATATTTTTTGAAAAATATTTTCTATTGTTTGATTGGTGAATGAAAAAATATATTTCAGAAAATACATTTTTAGTGTTCAGCTAAAAGTAAAAAATACTTTTATAAAATTATTTTTGACAAAAATAATTTTTTTTAAGGTGTGTTCAATATGAAGGAGAAAAACATTTTCTAGAAAAGTAAGTTGTTTCTTACTTATATTCTTGTGTTTGTAATATATAGATATCATATAATAAAAACTTTAAATATTTAGTCACAAAATTAGATGACAGCGTTCACACAAAAACATAATTTATATGATATAATTGTCATTTTAATTTAGTTAATGTAAATCTGAAGACTTTCTATACAGAAAAAAATTATACTTAATTTCAACATCCTAAATTAACTAAGTTGTAGGAAATATTTACAATTATGTTAAATAGTACAAATAAGGAAATGATTTATATAATATAGTTTTACTTGATTTTAAACTTCTAAATTTTAGTACTACATACCTTATTAATAGCATGTTTAGCCAAAGTTTCTAAAAGAATTTATTTTTGAAGTATTTTTCAAAAAAGTACTTTAGGTGGAAAGCAACTTGTGTTTCAATAAATTAAAAAAAAAAATGAGCAGCGATTATTGTTGGCAAAAATTTATTTAAAGTGCATTTAAGTGTATTTTCTCAAAGTGTTTTTCACAAAAATGATTTTAGAGAAAACCTATTTTTTTATTCTGAAAAACAACTTCAACTACTTCCCAAAAATACTTATTTTCTCTCAAAAACTTTGTTAAACACTTCAGTTTTAAAAATAAACACCTTTTAAAAAAAGTACTCCAAACAATCTATAAGATTTAATAAATATATTTTTAGTTGATGTCAAAGTTCTAAATATTAAAAATATACTTAAATAATAATGTTGTCTAGTGTGAAATCTATATTTTTTGAAATAATAAAAATATCATGATCAGTGTTTCACTGGGAAAACATTGAATGCCCCCTAAATTTGTCCGAGAAAACATCTACACATATTAAAAACAATAATAAGAGAATTGGATGTTCAATAAGAAAGAACAGACTTAAATGAAAAATAATTCTACAAATCAGATAAAGAAATTTTAAAATAAAAGTAAATGTTATAAAATAACATAAATAAAAGTTTGAATAACTCACATGTTTAGGAGCAATTCATATGAATCATATCTCGTTATCAAAGTGATAAGGCTTTTATAATAGAATGCAAAAATAGGTTGTCGATCTTTCTTTACCTTTCTCCTTTGAGTTTCAGGTCTTCGGTCACTAAAAATAGTCTCTTGTCATTCGCTAGTGTAAAATCCTACAAACAATATCATCTTCGATCTCTGTTATATGAATTATTCAGTTAACAATTTCAATTATAGATCTCATCGATGTTTTGAGCTTGAAAAACTACATAAAAAAGAATATTCAGAATGATTTTTTAATAACAAATCTAACATTCAATATGCATAAATATTATGTCAAGAACTCAACAAAAAAGTGATTTAGAAGATAAAATAATTTATTTAGAATCTATAAATTAAAATTTTTAACTCCATCATATATAAACATACGATAATGACATAATAAAAGTTTAAAAGGAAAAAAGAAACTATCATGATCTTTACCATGATTGAAGAGAAATATTAAAATTGTCTATATGGTTCAAATTAATCAGATAATATATTTTCCAAAGGTACAACTTTCTAAAGTGTTAACTGTAGACACCTAATTTTGTCTCTTTCAAGTCCAATTTTATTCATTTTTACCTCACTTTATTGTACACCCTCATCCATGTAATTATATCCCACAAAAATACAAAAAAAAAAAAATAACAACCCTTAACATAATCCCTAACAAATTCTATCTTGTTTTAATTCTATCCTAACCAACTTTACACCTCATCCTAACAACCTACCCAATCAAAAGACAACACCTCACCCACTACCCCACCCTCCACCCATGTGACCCTCCCCCCTCCTTTTTCTTATCCACAAAGAAAGAATATATATGGGACCTACCGAAATTCCCACATCATAACAAATCCATGCCCATTATATACGTACAAATGAAAAAAGAAATAGGGGAGGGCCATTTGAGGGGACCACTAGGGGATTTCTTTTCTTTACAATACATACACAAGGGGGGCATTCAGAGAGAAAAAAAAAAAGAAGGGTAGAGGGTCATCATCTTCAAGGGAAAGATGCCATTTTTTTTATTCCTTTTAGCTTCTTCTTAGACACACTCACATACTGCTACACATATACACAGAACACATCCTCACGAGAGACCATAAAAAATAGCAAAGAGAATCGAGAGAGAGAGAGAATCGAGGGAGAGAGAACCGATCAAAAAAGGGGTAACAAATTTTGGCTCAGTTTTTCGGTGAAACTATCGCCGGAATTACCAATAAGAGAACATCCAATCATCTTCTATGGCCGTGACTGTCGTAGATCGACCGAAAACATAAAAAATAACAACCAAAAATCCATTCCATCAACGGATCCCATCAGAAAATGTTACGGCGGTCAATTTCTCTCTGTTTTTGGTTACTGTCGAAGCTCGCCGGAGTTCTGACGTGATGAAAACCGCACCTCCGACTCTAATTCGACCGTATTGGACCAACTTAAGTCCGATTCCAGCGAATTCTGCTGGAGGACGGTGTCAAAAAATAGTCAAAATAGTGACGGGTATGTATTGAGGTTGGATTGGTCATTGTTGGGTTCGACTCGAGGTTTTGGATATGGATTGCACCCTGTTTAATCGAATAATACATCGACTTTGAAAGTGGCATTGAGGTCCAATTCTATCTCCTCTTTCTTTAATTTTTGTGAATGTAAATGATTTGTTGTTTGACAATTTTGAATCTTTGTTTTGTGTCGATTGATTTTGGTTTGAATGTGAAAAATTGATTTGACAATCGAAACATGTGTTAATTATTGGTTGAGAAGAGAATTTGGGGTGGAATTGCGAGATTGATAAAAAGGGTAAATTTGGTTTAATGTTGGTTCATTGTTGTTTTGCTTAATTCGGAATCAAGTTTATGAATTCTATAGTATCATGATAGGTCGAATTGGATAGGCAAAATGTTTAGGTTCGGGTAGGTAAAATTTAGGAGTGGTGTGTTGATTGAATGCGTTGAATGCTTAAATGAGTGTTTGGAATGTTTGTGAAATGATTTGTCTTTCTCGGATTTGGAAAATGTATTCATTTAGCCGGGGAATGCCCCGAGACACATTGTATTTATTCACCGAAAAATGCCCCAACGTATTATGTTGGCGGAAGACGTTCGTGATGAAGGCTCGAGGCATCGGGTAAGTATTGGAGCATAGTTTACGATTAGTCTAGAATAGGATTTATATTTTCGTATTTTTTCTATCCTTGGGATTGTATTATTCGGACTGAACATTATTTTGATTTTGAATTTTGTTTGATTTGTTTATTTTCTTGTTTCATGTGTTTTGTGTGATTTATACATTTTGTAGTGTCAAATTAGCTGATATGCTCCACCAAGCGACCGTGGTCGAACCATGGGATCGAGGGGTGCCTAACACCTTCCCCTCGGTTAACAGAATTTCTTAGCCAGAATCTCTGTTCGTAAATCAATTTAAAGAGTCAAATCATTTTGAAAAGAATTTTCCAAAGGTGACTTGGCACATCAAATTATGTCAAGTGGCGATTCTGAACAAAAATGTAAATAATCCTTTTTCGAAATAAATGTTCATATTTTGTCACCTAATAATAAAAACCCTTTCAAACTTAAAATGAATCTTTTTGGAGTTAAAAAGAGGGTGTGACAGCTCTGGCGACTCTGCTGGGGATTTTTTAGAATTCGAGCTTATTTTGGAGTTGTATCGGCTTAGTTTGGTACTATAGGTGTATGGAAATTTTGTTTGTGTTGTTTTGTGTTATTGTATTATCACTGTTGAGTGCCTACATGCTCTTTGTTTAAAGTTTTTATCTTATGTGCTACCGTTTTATATCTGGCATCATGTGCATAACCCGAGTCATTCTTTCTGCAACAAGTTTGTAGTACACGTGTTGTACGCGACCTCTAGTTGAGTCACCTTTATTTTGGGGGGGCGTCGGTATTATGGAGTAGGCGGAAATCAAAGCAGCCACTATCGACCATACACTCCCCCGAACAGCCTTGTTAGTGAACCCCAACGTAGGTCAACCTTTAGGTCATACTTACGTGCATCATATTGAAGACCTAGCGGGGCCTACTTAGCCCTTTGTAGGAGACTCGCCTCTAAAGACTACGTGTTAAATGTTGCATCTTTGAAGGTAACGTGGTCATTTGACGGATTAATTTTGGGAAAAAATGTGTTAAAAGTAAAGTATGTACACAAGAAACCGTTTTAAAAAAAGTTTCATAGCTTTTAGTGTTCTTTATGGCTTTTATTTTTCATAATTCAAAAATTCAAAAAGATTTATTTATTTTCTGCATTCATTTGTTCAAATATCAAAACATCAAAAAGATTTCTCACTTTGTCTCCTTTAGCATGCATTCATAGTTTGAAATTTTCAAAAAAAAAAAATTAGTTGTTTTTATAAAAGAAAATAAAAAATGGTAGAAGTTTTGTACATTTCATATAGCGAAAATGCCAAAAAGATTTTTTTCTATTTCATAGTTATTGGTGTCAGTTTTGTGTGAAGTGTCCAATTGAAAACCCAAAAAGATTTTATTTCTCATCATCCGTCTGTAATCACGTCTCTCAAGTCAAGTCTTAGTTCGTTTTAATCCTTAATTGTCCAATCTGGATGAACTACGCACCCTTGATTCTCCTCTCTCGGGAGTGAGATACGTTGGTAGCCTATTGTTGGTTCGGGGATCTTGTATGAAAAATTCAAAAACAAATAAAAAATTCACTCTTTATTAGAGTAGGTGTTTCATATCTATCATTAAAAGAAAACTACAAAAAAGATTTTTCCTTTAATATGTTCAAGTTT
>NW_025891164.1:8787-17089 GCF_002878395.1 Capsicum annuum
TCTTTTTAAAGTTTCAAGAAAAAGAAAAAAGAAAGGAAAAAGAGTTTAATTGGCCATTTTGGCAAGACTTCACAAACTACGCACACCTGATTCTCCTCTTTCGAGAGTGAGATACGTAGGCGCCCTTCTTGGGTACGGTGACCTTTTCAAAAGGAAAAAAAGAGGCTTTGAAGAAAAAAATGTTGAACTCTAACACATTTGTTGCCTCTTGTTCAGTTAGTTTAAGGTGGTTGGTTTGTGGCATTTTGGTTGGTCCTCTATATTGAACCAAGTCACGGAGAAAGTTATGGCCAACAAGGATATCGAGTTTGTTGTCACTGATCAGATAGGGAGTTTGGGCGATAAGAATTTAGGAGTTAATGAAGAGATTCAAAAATTAAGGCACCAAATGATAGAAATGCATCGTGCTTGGGCTAATGGGTTGCCACCTCCTCTATTTTCCATTGATAATCTGGAATATCTTTTTAGCTTGCCTCCAATGTCATATATCTAGTTTTCTATTTTTGTTGACACGCCACATGTATCAGGATCTACTCCGAGGCAGCAATATCCAAACACTTCCAATATTTATTTCCTCACTCCTCAACACAAAACCACCACATACTCGGCTCCACCTGTTGTTCATACTTTTGCGGCGCCACCCTCGTCTGAAGCACCTGCTTTTAATGTTAATCCAACGGTTGTAATTCCTCACTCTACAAGTGACCCTATATTAAATATTTCTAGTGATCAACATTATGCTCCTAAGCTCCACATAATCTTTCCCAAAATCTATTATACTCTATTCCCCCACCTCCATATCTAATATACAATGCACAAACCTATGGTCAATTTCCTTCTTACCCACAATGGCGTGTACCAAATCTTCAGAGTCATCCTCAAACTCCACAAACATACCAAATCCCTTCTAGGATAGATTTTCGGTCCAAGCCAAACAATGAAATGAGGTAGAAGTCGAGGGATAGCTTCACACCAATTGGAGAGTTGTATGCAAGTTTATTCCAGAGATTGGTACAGCAGGGCATGATCACTCCTCTCCTTAGGTATACTCCTGACCCGCATTTAAGAAGTTTTGATGCTAATATACGATGTGCATATGATTCTGATGTTCAGGGTCATAGTATTGAAGATTGTCGTTCTTTGAAAAGAGAAATAAAAAAGATGATTCAAAATAAATCAATTATGGTGCAGAACACTGACAGTGAGGAAAGCTCCAGTCATGTTGATAGGTAAACCAGTGGCTAAGTTGTTGGATTGAGCAATTGAGAAGTCACCCCTCTCCCTACTAGGAAGAGATTTGGTAGTTTGTTTTATTTTCTTTTTTGTTTTTCGAAGTATTTCAGGGTTGTTGTTCGGGATTTATCTTGTTTTGTCCCTTTGTCGTTTATGTTCGAACCCTCTATCTTTTATTTCAATTAAATAAAGTGTCCCTTTTTCCCTTTGTGTTGAAATATATGTTGTTTGTTTGTTTTCTTCACATAGTAAATTTTATGTTGATTCTAATGATATGACATGCTAGCGGAATTTTCAGTCAGATCTTAAAATCCAATTTAACCACGAAACATTGAATCAGAGGTTTAAATTAGTAAAAGAGAACATCTGAGGAAATAGGTAGAGTGCTGAGACATTTGGTGACAAGTTGAAACCTTCTTTGAAAATTAAGGCACTTATTTTGAGAATCACAAGAATAACTTGGTCATCAATTGAAAGACATGTCTCAATTAGGTCAAATATTGGCTGCGTGAACAGAACGAAAATCAACTCTACAAAATCATGAGTCATCAATGTGAGGGATGTACAACAAAGGTGGAGTTGTATGTTCAACAAGTGTAGAAGAAGAGGTGGAACATATGTTGGGGCAAGTTATTGTTGTAAAAGATGTCGCACATGATCTTCATCTCCAACTTTCAAATTGCATGTTATGTACTTGTATTTTCAAAGATTGATATGACGAAGGCATTTCATTCTGCTATCCAAACGTTGTGTCATCCTTTGTTTACCCTATTTGAGCCTTAGTTTTATTTTCTTTCATACAACTCTTTTGGAATTAAGATAGAGTCAGCAAAGCTCAAAAGAGAAATGTCGAGCAAAAGAATAGAGTCAGAAAATTTCAAAAAAAATAAAAGAGAAAAATGTGTCCAAAAAGGAAGAAAAGAGTGTCAAGAAAATTAGAGTCAGAATGATCACAAAGAAGAAAAGAGTAAAAAAAAAATAAGTCAGAATCAAGCAAAAAAAGAACAAGCCGCCAGAACTACGCATGACCTGATTCTCCTCTCTCAGGAGTGAGATATGTAGGTTGCCCTACTAAGGGCTCGGTCTAACCAAATAAAAAATTTAGAGTCACCCAACCAAAATAAACCGAGGCATGAGTTAATCCTCATTGTTTGAGTCGATTCCAAAAGTTGTAAGTCCTACCTCACTTCAAGTGTCATTTGGGCCCCATGTCGTCCTGTCTTTCTAACCCTATCCAAAATCCAAGTTACAACCAAAGAAAGACCTTCAGATCAATCTTTGAGAAAGTTAAGGCTAAGCATGCAAGGGATATGATAATGCATTTGGGAACTACTTGTCTTCCTCAGCATAAGAAATCAGGAGAGAAATAAAAATGAGAGAGTCTTATTGGTGAAAACCCTCACGGACAACGTAAGACGATGGTAAGTTGAGAGAAATAAAAATGAGTCTTATTGTTGAAAACCCTCACAGGTATCATAAGACGACTGTGAGTTGAGAGAAATGAAAATAAGAGAGTCTCAATGGTGAAAACCCTCACAGACACCATAAGGCAATGGTGAACTGAGAAAAAAAAATGAGAGAGGTTTATTGGCAAAAACCTTTCAAGGTGTCACTAGTCGAATGAGGTCTTAAATGCAATTGACCTAATGAAGCAACTCATTTTCAAGGCCATTAACTCAACAGTAATTGGTGAAAATGTGGATGGATAGATCAGGCAGATTAATTCAAAATGCATGACATAATCATTAGAGTTGACTGTCATTTTTAGATGAATTTTTTTTATTTCTTTGTTTCAAATGGGGACATTTATTGTCTTTTCTTTCGCCTCTTTATTTTTATTTTATTTTCTTGGGTCAGTTGTCCAAATAAAAAGCACTGTCATTTTTTTCTTGTCTTGGAGTCAAGTCCATGTCGAAATAAGTGAGAAAAGATTTCAAAACTGGCTACCAACTTATTCAATTGTACAAACCAAGACAAAAGGCCAACATATAAAAGAGACATGATTGTGAACCGAAATAAGGCATGCAGAAAGTTTTGTCAACAGATAAGTCTGGGAATTTATGAAAATATTCAGGTTCAAAGGGTTTATCTGAGAAGCAGGACAAAGCAAAAATACTGTGTTTATTTCAGAGTCACTCTTAATAATCTGAGTTTGGATCAATAATGCAGCGAGTTAATGACATATGCTAATAGTTGAAAGCAATATTAAATGTGACAGGGGCAAGAGCGATTGCCGCGAAAGATAAAGCCACAAACCAACCACCATATTTTTAAACTCACAAGTTTTCTTTGATGAAACAGAAAACATGTCACCTTCAAATCAAGGACTTCAGAGCATAAATATCAAGGGTTGCAATGCCTCACTTCTACAAATGCAGGAAGCAAAGTTGCTGCACAGGTTTGAAAATCAAATCATGGTAAAAAATCATCATCCTATATCCCTCGGAGACACACTTTCTTGGTTTGACAATTCAAACAGCATTGATAAGGAGATGCACTTCCCTGGTTGGGGTATTTCTAGTAACATTTGTAAGGAGACGCACTTCCTTGTTTGAGTAATTCAAGCAGCACTGCTAAGGAGACACACTTTCTTGTTTTGGTAATTCAAGAAGTGTTGGTAAGGAGACGTACTTCTCTGGTTTGGTAATTCAAGCGGCATTGGTAAGGAGACGCACTTCCTTGTTTGGGCAATTCAAGCAACATTTGTAAGGAGACACACTTTCTTATTTGGTAATTCAAGTGGTATTTGTAAGGAGACGCACTTCCTTGTTTGGTAATTCAAGCGGTATTTGTATGGATACGCACTTCCTTGTTTGGTCAATTCAAGCAACATTTGTAAGGAGACGCACTTTCTTGTTTGGGTAATTCAAGCAACATTTATAAGGAGACGCACTTCCTCGTTTGGACAATTCAAGCAATATTTGTAAGGAGATGCACTTCCTTGTTTGGGTAATTCAAGCAGTATTGGTAAGGAGACACACTTCATTATTTTGGTAATTTGAGCAGCATTGGTAAGGAGACACACTTTCTTATTTTGGTAATTCAAGAGACATTGGTAAGGAGATGCACTTTCCTATTTGGGTATTTCTAGCAAGATTCGTAAGGAGACGCACTTCCTTTTTTAGGTAATTCATCCGGCATTTGTTAGGCGATGCACTTCCTTGTTTGGGTAATTCAAGCGGCATTGGTAAGGAGATGCACTTTCTTATTTCGATAATTCAGGTGGCATTAGTAAGGAGACACACTTTCTTGTTTGGGTAATTCAAACGGCATTTGCAAAGATATGCACTTCCTTGTTTTGGTAATTCAAGCAACATTTGTAAGGACGCACTTCCTTGTTTGGGTAATTCAAGCGGTATTTATAAGGAGATGCACTTCCTTGTTTTGATAACTCAAGCAACATTGGAGCCCGCCCAAAGCACAAGGCGAATAAATGAAAAGTCAAACAACAAGATGAAGAAATTGAAAGTTAGGCAACAAGTTGAAGAAATTGCAAGTCAGGAGCCCGCCTGAAGAATAGGGTGATGAAACTCAAGTCAAGAGTCCAAAAGAAACCGCATATATAGGATGTTTGTAATTTTATTTATGTTTTAACTTGTAATTTTTGTTTTTGATATAATAACAAAGCCACAGACCGAAACCTCAACAGAACCTCGCTCGACTCTACAACTCGGTATAGTCCCTCTTCTTTCAGTCCTTGGGGATACCTGTGACTTGATTCCCTCATAACTAGGGATGAGTATGATGTCCAAAGTCAAGACTTGGTTTTCCTCGTTTCTTCAGTTTCATACTTTTTGAATAATGATTGGGACAAAATTTTATCTCGTTGTCTACTTCTTTGTCTGAAAACACTTCCATGTTTACATTCAAAGAGGGCATGCTGTAGACACCTAATTTTGTCCCTCCCAAGTCCAATTTTATTCATTTTTACCTCACTTTATTGTACACCCTCATATATGTAATTATACCCCACAAAAATATAAAAAAAATAACAACCCTTAACATAATTCCTAACAAATTCTAACTTGTTTTAATTCTATCCTAACCAACTTTACACCTCATCCTAACAACCTACCCAATCAAAAGACAACACCTTAACCACTACCCCACCCTCCACCCATGTGACCCTCCCCCCTCCTTTTTCTTATCCACAAAGAAAGAATATATGTGGGACCCACTGAAATTCCCACATCATAACAAATCCATGCCCATTATATATGTACAAATGACAAAAGAAATAGGGGAGGGCCATTTGAGGGGACCACTAGGGGATTCCTTTTCTTTACAATACATACACAAGGGGGGCATATAGAGAGAAAAAAAAGAAGGGTAGAGGGTCATCATCTTCAAGGGAAAGATGCCATTTTTTTTATTCCTTTTAGCTTCTTCTTAGACACACTCACATACTGCTACACATATACACAGAACACAACCTCACGAGAGACCATAAAAAATAGCAAAGAGAATCGAGAGAGAGAGAGAATCAAGGGAGAGAGAACCGATCAAAAAGGGGTAACAAATTTTGGCTCAGTTTTTCGGTGAAACTATCGCCGAAATTACTAATCAGAGAATACCCAATCGTCTTCTATGGTCGTGACTACCAAAGATTGACCGAAAACATAAAAAACAACAACCAAAAATCCACTCCATCATTGGATCCCGTCAGAAAACGTTATGTTGGTCAGTTTCTCTCTGTTTTTCGTTACTGTCAGAGCTCTCCGGAGTTCTGACGTGATGAAAATCGTGCCTCCGACTCTAATTCGATCGTATTGGACCAACTTCAGTCTGATTCTAGGGAAGTTTGCTAGAAAATGGTGTAGGAAAATAGTCAAAATAGTGACAGGTATGTATTGAGGTTGGATTGGTCATTGTTGGGTTTGACTCGAGGTTTTGGATGTGGATTGCACCCCGTTTAATTGAATAATACATCGATTTCAAAAGCGGTATTGAGGTCCAATTCTATCTCCTCTTCCTTTAATTTTCGTGAATATGAATGATTTGTTGTTTGACATGTTTGAATATTTATTTTGTATCGATTGATGTTGGGTTGAATGTGGAAAATTGATTTGATAATCGAAGCATGTGTTAATTATTGGTTGAGAAGAGAATTTGGGGTGGAATTGCGAGATTGATAAAAAGGGTAAATTTGGTTTAATGTTGGTTCGTTGTTGTTTTGCTTAATTCGGAATCAAGTTTCTGAATTCTATAGTATCATGATAGGTCGAATTAGATAGGCAAAATGTTTAGGTTTGTGTAGGCAAAATTTAGGAGTGGTGTGTTGATTGAATGCGTTGAATGTTTAAATGAGTGTTTGTGAAATTGTTTGTCTTTCTCGCATTTGAAAAATATATTCATTTAGCCGAGAAATGCCCCGAGACTCATTGTATTTATTCACCGGGGAATGCCCTGACGTATTATATTGGTAAAAAACATTCGTGATGAAGGCCCGAGGCATTGGGTAAGCATTGGAGCATAGTTTAGGATTAGTCTAGAATAGGATATATATTTTCATATTTTTCTATCCTTGGGACTGTATAATTTGGACTGGACATTATTTTAATTTTGAATTTTGTTTGATTTGTTTATTTGCTTGTTTCGTGCGTTTTGTGTGGTTTATACATTTTATAGTGTCAAATTAGCCGATATACTCCATCAACCGACCGTGGTTGAACCACGGGATCGAGGGGTGCCTAACACCTTTCTCTCGTTCAATAGAATTCCTTAGCCGGAATCTCTGTTCGCAAATCAGTTTAAAGAGTCAAATCATTTTGAAAAGAATTTTCCAAAGGTGACTTGGCACACAGGATTATGTCAAGTGGCGATTCTGAGCAAAAATGTAAATAATCCTTTTTCGAAATAAATGTTCATCTTTTGTCAGCTAATAATAAAAATCCTTTCAAACTTAAAATGAATCTTTTTGGAGTTAAAAAGGGAGTGTGACAGCTCTGGCGACTCTGCTGGGGATTTTTCAGAATTCGAGCTTATTTTGGAGTTGTATCGGCATAGTTTGGCACTATAGATGTATGGACATTTTGTTTGTGTTGTACTGTGTTATTGTATTATAACTGTTGAGTGCCTATATCCTCTTTGTTTACAGTTTTTATCTTATGTATTACCGCTTTATATCTGCATCATGTGCATAATTTGAGTCATTATTTCTTCAACAAGTTCGTAGTACACGTGTTGTACACGACCTCTTGTTGAGTCACCCTTATTTTAGGGGGGAGCCATCGGTGTTATGGAGTAGGTGGAAAGCAAAACAGCTACTATCGACCATATGCTCCCCCGAACAGCCTTGTTAGTGAACCCCAACGTAGGTCAGCCTTTAGGTCATGCTTATGTGCATCATATTGAAGACCTAGCGAGGCCCACTTAGCCCTTTGTAGGAGACTCGCCTCTAAAGCATCCCTACGTGCTAAATATTGCATCTTTGAAGGTAACGTGGTCATTTGACGGACTAATTTGGGAAAAACATGTGTTAAAAGTAAAGTATGTACACAAGAAACCGTTTAAAAGAAAAAAGTTCCATAGCTTTTAGTGTTCTTTATGGCTTTTGTTTTTCACAATTCAAAAATTCAAAAAGATTTCTTTATTTTCTGCACTCATTTGTTCAAAAATCAAAACATCAAAAAGATTTCTCACTTTCTCTCCTTTAGCATGCATTCATAATTTGAAATTTTAAAAAAAATAAAAATTTAGCAGTTTTTATAAAAGAAAATGAAAAATGGTAGAAATTTTGTACATTTCATATAGCGAAAATGCCAAAAAGATTTTTTTCTATTTCATAGTTGTTGGTTTTAGTTTTGCGTGAAGTGTCCAATTGAAAACCCAAAAAGATTTTATTTCTCATCGTCCGTCTGTAATCACGTCTCTCAAGTCAAGTCTTAGTTCGTATTAATCCTTAATTATCCAATCTAGATGAACTACGCACCTCTGATTCTCCTCTCTTAGGAGTGAGATATATAGGCAGCCTATTGTTGGTTTGGAGATCTTATTTGAAAAATTAAAAAAAAAAAAATCATTCTTTATTAGAGTAGATGTTTCATATACATCTTTAAAAGAAAACTAC
>NW_025891165.1:0-4455 GCF_002878395.1 Capsicum annuum
GAACAATGTGAGTGGCGATTAATCTAGTTTGGAACTCTAGCTACAATTTAAATTCAAACAAATGATACGAAAAGATAAAATGGAGGTTTTTGAGATTAAAAAGTAATTGTTGGTCACTTTAGTTCCAGTTCTTGTAAATCAAGAGTTTATGAAATAACCAGAATTATGTTCACTAGGGCTTCCGGTACATGGAAATGCTAAAAGTGGTTTAAGATTTTCACGGTGGGTAGGATAACAAGCTATCTTTATCGATATTATGCTTAAATGTCTCTCGACCTACTTAAGCAATTAATTTCCTAATCCTCTCGGACCTAGGGAATTTCTATTCACTTCCCAGATTTTACCTCAGTTTAACTAACCTTGCTATAGCACTGATTATTAAACGAAGTATTTTCAAGTCCCTATTGATAATTCACTTCCTACTATATTTGATTTCTTTCTCAAGAAAATCAAAGTAGGTGTGTCTACTGTTTGCAACCAATAGACATTAATTAAAGTGTTAGAACTATCAAGAAATCCTACCAGCTATTGAATCTTGAATACCTAGCACCTTATCAAGACCTAACCCTAGATCCCATAATTCAGGTTAATGGAGTTTAGCCTCTCGTGATGCAAAGAAAGAAACACATAATTGAATTCATGATTTAAAAGATAAACTTACAGTGATGAATAAAAACCAGTGAATCGTAGATTAGATCACAAAGGACAAATCCCCAAATACTGATAATAATCTCTCCAAATATTTATATTGTTAAGTGTAGAAGTAGAGAGAGAAAATATCAAAGTATGTTCCCTACACTCAAAGTGTCGAATAATGAATAATTCCTTAGAAAACCCTACAACAAAGCTTTAAATAGTTTAAACTAATTATGGAAACAAAATCAATGTTACAGTTTTTCCTCGGAATAGACGATGACATCTGTGATAGCTTATCAGGAGTCTGACGACTTATCACGGATGTCGTCAGCTCCTCTTCACTTTTGGATCTTGCTATCTAAGGCTAACTATGATGATGATGGCTTATCAGGATTTTGATGGCTTATCACTATTGTCGTCAAGACAACTTCTCAGCTTCCATGTTCTGCCTAAGTCTGATGGTATCCTTGACGCCTTATCAGTATCCTAAAGCCTTATCACAAACTGTCGTTACAACTTCTCTTCAACTCCCATTCTCTAGTTAAAGATGATGATGGCCTTGATGGCTTGTAACCAAGCTGATGACTTATCATGAATGTCGTCAGCCACACTTGTCCTTTATTTGCTTCAGAATTCAACCTTTTTGCTTCGATTATTGTTGGTTCCCCTGCATCTCATTTGTTACTGCAAAAAATCAAAGTAAACTAATTAGAAAACAACTAAAGTTTCTCAAGATCTTACAATTATTTAGAGTTAAAAGCTTCAAATGTGTTAGCATAGGCTCACACATCAACACCCTCAACTTAAACAGTTTCTTTTCCTCAAGCAACCATAACATAACTAAGAGAATACAAAGTAAAATCTGGCAGCTAACTACTCATATTAGTTCAGAATATATTCACCATCTCCAAGGTCAGTCAATTTAAAAGTCACTGTTTATATTTTGAAGAACAACCATGCAACTCACAAGCATCAAAATGCTGCAAAAATTCCGCAATAACAACCGTGCAATACCAATATCACACTATCTAAACAAGTCAGTGACTAGCAACATACCCAATGTGCCCTTACAACAAAGAAATCCCTTTTTTAATCATATCAAAATTCACATGCATAACATATGGATAATCATAAGACTCACTTCAGAATAAAAGTTCAAACATTGCATGTCAAATGCCATAGGTTTGCCTTTATAGTCTGTACCCAAGTCTTTGGATAGGTTAGTTAAGGTCACTATAGGGCTTTTCTTAAGTTTGTAACATAGGTCAGGGGCTGGTATGATATTCATGGATATTTTAGAGTGACTATGCCTTCTTGACACTACACTAAACTCTGCGTTTCAACTCTCAACCTTATTTTCTTCCTCTATTTTAATGATCACACAAGCTCAATATGGATGCGGTTTTTCTAATTATCATATTATCTTTTTATCGTATTTTACACAGCTTTTTCTTTTCTTATTCTTTTTTCATCGCACCCAACTTTTTATTCTTTTCTTTTATTCTTCGGCTCTTCATACTCATTTTGCATCACGCACCCCTATGATAGCCACCCTAAACTTAGGCTGTTTGCCTAAGTCAAGGTGCACAGTGTCCAAGGAGGACCAGGGCCAAAACAGGTTCATTGTGATGTAAATGGGAAGGTGAGAGGTGTCATAGAAACAAATAGGCTAATTAGGCTCGAAATAGGGATCAAAAGATATTATGCACATAGGAAAGGTGATTTTGGCTAAAGTGGGTAATATCAAAACGACATATGATCCTCTCCTGACCTCTATCTTATAACCAAGGCAAGACTAACCGGGAAAGTTCTGTATTCACACACAAAGGGAACTGAGTAAGACCTCACACACACATGTCACACAAATATATCTCACCTTACTACTTATCCAGTTCGTGTAATTGTTTAGAACTGATTATTAAGTTTTCAGAACTAATGCCACCAAAAGATGCACTGTGGTCACAATTAGATGCAGTTCACATAGTATTCAAATAGATACCTAGAGGGGTGCTCAAAAATCACAAAACATATTAACTACCACATTACTTGTATTTGTACTAGTTAACCATAACACTTCACAAAACAAAACACAATACGCCTAAACATGTCGGCTTTACTAGGAACAAGACTCCGGGGAAAAGAGGCACGACAACAAAAATCCACAGAGGACATCAACACCCACAAGTAGCCCCACCCTCAACTTAAAATCATGCAATGTCCTTAATGTATCAAACCAAAACAAGAGAGTTAGAAACATACATGTGGCACAACGGGTTCAAAGATCTGATGTCAATCACATAATACCCATACAAACAATAAAATACCTTGGGTTGTCTCCCAAGAAGCACCTAATTTAGTATCACGGCACGACTCAATTATCTTGACTACTCAGATTTCATCAAGATAGATTGTTAATAGTTATTTATGTCTTCACTTAGAGAATTTGAAATGTCGACCCAACTTTTGATCGATACATCTTCTAGGCACATTGGGCAAACGTGAGGGCATGATAAGGAATATTCTATCACGCCACTTCTAAGACTTGAACCGATTGCCCAACTTTGCATCAAACTTTCATGTGGGCTCATTGTGCAATAGTAAGGATCTTAAAAACCACTAAATGTACATCAATATTTAAGATTCTTTGCCTTCAAGATTGGGGTTGTAGTATACCCTTTTGGAAGGACAAACTCCAAAATGTAAGAATCTTTCTCCTCATTTTCAAAATTCATCATTTTCTTGGGTGATTCGATTTACATCACATCCACGAAGCATAATATTGAAAAGTGGTTCGAATGAGGACTAACTCTAAATTTTGGAGTAGCATCCCTATTAGTATTTTTACCCCAAAATGGACTAGAGTCTTCACAAGGATTATACTTGATTTCTTCTTTTGACTCTAGTACCATTTTCTCATCTTTGGCATCTTCATTCATAAATGGTTAGGTTGGTTGGGAAATCACCGAGGGTTTCTTAACATCAAGATCATCATCAACATCGAATTCTAGATCCTTATCTTCACACTCATCCATTATATTAAATGATTCCAAAGGCAAGATATCATCTAAACATAATGTGGAAAAGTGCTTTAAATGCTTGACCTCTATATCTATATCCTCTATCATTCTTTTTTCTCCGTTATTTTGCCTTATGTCTTGATGTATATCATGTATGATATCATTTGTTGTGTCCAAACAATCTAACATTAGTTGAAGCATAGCTTCAATGCCACCCTTTCCGGTGCTTTGTTCTTCATGTTCTTGACCATAAGACCTATCAAAATCATAAGAAGAATTAGAATTTGGGTTAACATACTGGGGGGGGGGGGGGCATTTGAGCAATCACTCTAATGTCCATATTGACCACCACATAATGAAAAATCATACTCCCAGTAGGATGAAGATGGTGCACACATCTCTCTCCGGGGAGCATATCTACAATCTTGCAAAAAGTGAGGTCCATCACAATATGGACATGGATCATTAAGATAAGATTTCCAACCACCAAGCTCATGTTCATTCCACGATGCAATAGTAATAAGAAAAATAAAATAAAAATCTACCTAACACAAGAAATAAAAGAAAACTAAAACAAATATTTACAAGTTTGAATTCAACCAAGTAGACTAAAATTCCAAACCAATTCAATACAATAAATTATTCCCCACCAACAGCGCCTTTTTTG
The DNA here is from genome assembly GCF_002878395.1 of Capsicum annuum. Classification (NCBI taxonomy): domain Eukaryota; kingdom Viridiplantae; phylum Streptophyta; class Magnoliopsida; order Solanales; family Solanaceae; genus Capsicum; species Capsicum annuum. The sequence goes on from NW_025891165.1 coordinate 4,321, forward strand.
ATAACACTCAACTTAAAAGTCAATTTAGTGCAAGGCGGTCGTCGTCAAAAAATTTACCCAACATTGGAGTCGAGGTCGAATCCACAGGGAACAATGTGAGTGGCGATTAATCTAGTTTGGAACTCTAGCTACAAT
>NW_025891166.1:0-1582 GCF_002878395.1 Capsicum annuum
GTTGAATTGCTGGAAAAATATACTTGTCACCATCCGTGACAGACCGTTAGGTCTGTCATAGGCCGTCACGAATGGTCATCACAAAAGGGGTCCAAATTCTTGATATTCTACCCAGGGATGACGACGTTATCAGAAATTTTGTTAGAATGTGACGACTTCATCAAAAAGGTCATCAGAAACGTGATAGCCCGTTAGAAATGTCGTCACCGTTTTCCAGATTGACATGCTTGAATAAAATAGGGATAACTCTTTGCTCCGATATTTGATTTAGGAAAAATTGGTATCGTTGGAAAGATAATTCAATTATATATCTACTGATAGGTCATGATCTCAAAAATTCCAAGTATAATGAGAGATATGCTCATTTGAAGTTGACTATACCAATATCCTTCTCAAGAATTCAATCGGTAAGGAATGTTTTGATTCATCTGATAGGTAGGAGTTATTTGAAGCCTTAATATACATATAAATTACTCATAAAACTATAAAATAACCATGATGTACTATAATAAGCTTGGTACATAGCTCTAATATTGGTTTGGATTTTTTGGGGTATTTCTGGGGGCTTGGCTGCCGAGTTAATGACAAATTCCATATAGCCCATGGAATTACATTATTGTAGGGCATACCACCTAGCACAGACGTAACATAAGGAGTGTCTTAGATTTCAGATGATTTCACAGAGTCTTTTAAAATGACCATGTAATTTCTTACTATATGATATGTTTATGAATTGTTTTGAATTGCTCTCACATATGTTGACTATCAATGATTATTTTGGATTTTCTCTACGTACCAGTACATCTGTATTGACCCCTTCCCATACCTCTCAAGTTTGGAGGTTCATTCTAGGAGTCCTGATAACCAGTAGATACTTCGAACAATAGAGCAGAGTTCAGTGGTGAGCCTTTTATATTCTAGAAGGCCTAATGTCTTACAACTATTTATCATTTCTTTTGTTTTTAGTCTACTGGGGACCTTATCACAGATTTTCAGACAGTATTGTTTTGAGATACAGTAGAGATTTTGCAGACTGAGTCAATGTTATTTGGATATTGTTGAATTGCAGTTTCATTATTATTGTGAATTTAGAATAGACTATGATTCCTTATTATTTTTTGTTCTGCATCTTTTTTTATTATATGAACATTGTGCATGACTACCAGATAGAGAGGGGTATCCATCCTTCATAGTTTGGGATGCTAGTCACGGCCAGGGCCTCGGTTTTTGTCATGACGAACTTCGTATTAGAGCACGGTTCATGATCCCGGGGTATCTGTAAAAATTGTGTTAGGTAGAGTCTTGTTTATGGGTTATGTAGCGCACCACACTTATAAGCGGAAGGCTACTAGGCGTTTAGGAATGTTTCACCTCTTTGTGATTTAGTTCGTGCTTTGGAGTATAATTTGTACCCTAATCAGGCGATCTCTTGTATTTTAGAAAAAGTAGCCATTCCTCCTCATCGCTCCAACAACCAGAATACTCAGGATTATGAAGTCTGCCCCACCCAAGGGATATATACCCATAACAGAGTGTACACCCTAGAACCTGTTCCTACTCCAGGAGTACCTCCAGTCCCGAC
>NW_025891167.1:0-4058 GCF_002878395.1 Capsicum annuum
CTTACACAAAAATCACCCTCACTCTGACTCCTAACTTTGAGACTTCACATCACTAACTTCTTGGTCTAGTTTCATTACCGATGGGTCATGACAATAACACTTTAACTTATGCTACTATTCAGGTGGAAATACAGTTCTAATATTCTACTTTACATTATTCACATCTGTAACAAGATTTAAGAGAGACTAGATGCACTTAATACCTTAAGCTAGAAAGCACGATTCCATCAGGATCAATGTTTACATCATAATCAACAAATGTCGAAGCACTGACAAGCTCCTCTCGAGTCTTTGCATAATTCTTAAAATCTTATAGGACTCAATCAGAAAGGACTATATCATGTAGATTTAAAATTTTTTGCACTTGAATCAGCCCAATAATGGGACATGTTTGAGAACATCAGAGTAAGGAAAGAATTTAGGATGAATTTACTTTCATATGGGTGACACCATAGCACAAATTAGAGCATTAAAGGGGAACAATTCGAATCTATTGCACAGACTAGAACATGAAGAAAGAGAGACATTCCTAAACTCCTAGTAGCCTTCTGCTTATAAGTGTGGCTACACACCCATAAATAAGACTCTACCCAATGCGATTTCGCAGACACCCTGGGACTATGAACAATGCTTTGATACCAAGTTTGTCATGACCCAAACCAGGGCCCAGGCAAGGATGAGTACTCCAAACGATCAAGGCCCGAAACACCTCTTATCTATCTGGTAATCATGCACATGACTTATATGAAAAAAAAATATAGAAGATACACTATATAATGGAAACATGGTCAAGAATCATATGAAAACAATAATGGGGAATAATGTCCCACAATCTTAATCAGCATCTCTATAACGTCTGTGAAATCTCTACTACATGACTGAAATAAATATCTATCTAAAAATTTGGACAAGGCCCCCAGTAGATCCAAAACTAATAAATGATGAATGAAACTGCCAGATTTCAGGCCTTCCAAAATATAGAAGGCTCACCAAGTGACTCTATGAATCTGTTTGAGGAAAGCTACTGATTTTATGGACCCCTAGACTGTGCCCCAAACCTGGGAGGGAAGGTGGTCAATACAAAAGTACTGGTACGCAGAGATATCAAAACAAAACATAATATTTTTACAAAATATAGTTGAGAGCCATTATAAAGCTGTTTCATATCAGATCATTTGAAACATATGGGTATAATGTAATAGTTTTCAATACCAATGTAATGCGATTGAGCTAGGTGGAATACCCTACAATTCTAATTCCACGGCTATGTGAAATCTGCTTCTGGTGCACGGCGGCCAAGCTTCCAATCCAAGTAGCCGCTAGGATTTGGAGCCGGTATACCCCCCATGTGAGTACACCGCAAGGAATACCCCCATGTGAGATGTCCCAATTATTTTATTATCCTTCCATGTAGGATACAATATCATATGACCCGCATCGGTAACTACAGTTTCAAGTGATGAACCCTTTCACTCAAATGCCTTCTTCGGCCATCCACCTTTCTCATGAAAATCAATGCATTCAAACTTTGTTCAAATCAATCACATGTCATACTCTGTAGGATATCGTCATACTCGACTTGCAAGTCATCAGTATCATATCATTCTCTTCATTCAATCATCATATGCAACATATTTCAACATAAACAAAACAACCCTCTCTTTGAAAGTCAAAAACTATATCCAAATCCTGACATTTTAAAGACATTTCATGACATGCATTTCAGGATGATTTCAAATGATTCATATCATGTGAAAACTTAAAAACAATATCATATCAAGAGAGGGATTCCATGTAAATCATTCTCTTAATTTATCATCATTATGAAACACATGCATATCCATATATAATATATCAAATCACATTGGAATTAGGCCTAAAGACCAAATCAATATCATAAAATGTTTAAAACATAATTATATTCATAATTTCTAAAACCCCATTTTAAAAACATGAATTTTTAAAGGCCATGAGATTTTTGAGATAACCCCACGTACCTCTATATGCGAATATGATAGGTGCTTCTTGAAGCCTACGTTGCGGAGATTCCAAATCTTCAAGTTATTTTGAAAACCCATGGTTGAATCTTGAACTATTTGGGTTTTTATTTTGAAACCCTAGAGAGAGTTCTTGAACAATTTTGATGAATGAAGGTGTATTTTGGGGTCTTTGGGAACTGAATTTCATGTTTATGGCTAAATAAGGGTGGAAAAGGACCATTTTGCCCCAAAAACGGAGTGTTTAAGTCACTTGAAACCTTTACATAGGTGCTGCCTATGCTATCACCTATGTTAACACAGGCGCCGTCTATGCAATCGCCTATGTTTACATAGGCTCCGCCTATGCTATCGCTTATGTTTACATAGGCGCTGCCTACTACTTTGAAAGGCCATAACTTCTTGCTCGGGTGCTGAATTTTAGCAAAATTGGTATCGTTGGAAAGCTAACTCGAAGACCTATCATTTTACACATAGTAGGCTCTCTAATTCGATATATACAGAGAGTTATGGTCAATGGAAGTTGACACATATTACAACATTTACTAAAACTTAATCGATCAAAATAATTTCAACTCGTCCTTGAGTTGAAGGACCTCTATGGTCTAAATTATAGCTTGAATGGATTCACATACTATGCAAATAATTAACATACCATATTGGCATAGGATTTATGACTTCGGGATTATCAACGCATCAAAATCATGGTCTATATTGTAGCCCAAAATGCGGGGCATTACAAGAATAATACAGTTCGGGTCTATATACGTAGGAACGATGGTCTAAACTCTAGCCCGAAAATACAGGTTGTTACATCTTCTTCCTATTCATTAACAACTTGACCTCTGCATCTTGTTGCTGAGTTTTGTTCTTGCATATTATCGCTTGATGCCCAAGATAATTGCACTTATTGAACTTGGCATCAGGCCTTTCCCAACACTTAAAAGGTGCATGTCTGAGCTTGCCGCATTGCTTACAAGGAGGGTAGTTTTTTTTAAAACCACCTATTTTGTTTTTGTTGCTATGCGCTGCACCTTCTCCATCAGTTGGTTGGTGCTTATTATTCTCCTTATTCTTCGAACGTCTATGATCGCGATGCTTGGCTGGTAATTCACTTTCAACAACTCGTCCTTGTCTCATAACACACCGTTGCTCTTGCGCTTGAAAAGTACTTGAGAGCTCTGCAAGTGTTATCTTGGACAAGTCATTAGTATTTTCTAAGGTTGTTATGGTAGCTTCAAATCTTTCAAGTGCCGTTACTAGGATTTTCTCAACGATCATTGAATCATTGAATGCGGAACCCAACAATCTGATGCAATTTGCTAAATTAAGGAGTCTGTCAGAGTAATCCTTTATGGTTTCAATTTCTTTCATCCTTTGCAGCTCAAACTCACGTACCATATTCAACACTTGCATCGCTCAAATCCTTTCATCTCTTTCATATTCAGTCTTGAGATAATCCCATACCTCCTTCGCTGATTCTAGAGACATGATACGAGTGAAGATATTAGATGAAACTACAGTAAATAAGCATGCCAATGCCTTTGATTTTCTGGTTTTCCTCTCCTTGTGAGTTTTAATCTGCGCCACCATGGGATTGTCCGGAAAAGAAGATATCTCGTATTCATTTTCAATAGCCTCCCAGAGATCCAAAGCTTGTAGATATATCCTCCTTCTAACTGCCCAGATTTAACAACTTTCTTCATCAAAAGTTGGTGGTGCCATTGAGGAAAAATTTTCTTCTCCGTTCATGGTATCCACTGGAACAGATTGATGCAAACACTCATAGGTCCCTTATGATTAAAGCTTTGATACCAATTGTTGGTTTAAAATTGTTAAAGGGAAACAACACAGGAATTCAATTTAAAGCTGGTCGCAGAAACAGAGATGGAGTTTGAAGAAGAGAATATGCAGAGAGTAATTATTTTCTTGTTGAAAGACCACCTCAAATTGACCATCTCTATTCAAAAACTATGTGAATATATTAGTGATAGCAAAAAGCTCTAAATTTCAGAATTATATTTGTATAGTTGAGAAAATAATGGTTAAGAAAACATATTT
>NW_025891168.1:0-36249 GCF_002878395.1 Capsicum annuum
ATAATTCTATTTTTTATTATTTTTACTTTTTTAAAAAAAAAAAATTTATTTTCTTGTTTTAATTCATTTGTTATAACCTTTATTTTGTTTTCTTTTTTTCTTTTTCCTCAAGCATTATCTATTTCTTTTCTTTTTTTTCATTTTTAATTCATTTGTCTTTAACCTTTATTTTTCTTTTATTTTTGATTTTTATCAGTTCTCTTTTTTTTCCTCATTTTTCTCAAACTTTATTTTTATTATTTCCTCTCATTTTTTATTTTCTTAATTTTTTTAATTCTTTGCTTTTTTTCTTAAACTTTACCTTTTTCTTACCTTTTTTTCTCACTCTCTTTTTTTTTATTTCTCTAATGTCTTTGATCATTTTTTTCTTTTTTCGGTTCTCTTTTTTACCTTCATTTTTCTCAAACTTTATTTTTATTTTTATTTTCATTTTTATTTTTCTCAATTTTTTAATTCTTCGCTTTTTTATTGATCTTTTTTTTTCTTTCCTCTTTTTCTCAATCTTTTTTTATTTCTCTATTTTGTTTGATCGCTTTTTTCTTTTTTCTCAACTTCTATTATATTTGCTAATAAATAAAAAATTGGATAATCCGCAAAGGTATCTTCTTGTTTTGATATCAAAGCAAATTTAAGGGCATAAATTATTGTTGCGAAGTTCTTTAAAAATTCTTGAGATAAGTCATGTCTCTAAGGCGAGTGTTGTCGAATATCTCATAAATAAAGGCATAATGTGGTAATGTCAAGTCTTGTTCGTGGGGCATAATTTATTATTTAAAAGTCCTTGAGCTAAGTCTTGCCTCTAAGGTAAGAGTTGTAGAACATCTTATAAATAAAGACATAACGTGGTAGTTTCAACTCTTGCTCGTGGGGCATAATTTATAGTTTGAAAGTCTTTGAGCTAAGTTTAGCCTCTAAGGCAAGAGCTGTAGAACATCTCATAAATGAAGACATAACGTGGTAGTGTCAACTCTTGCCCGTGGGGCATAATTTGCAGTTTGAAAGTCCTTGAGCTAAGTCTTGCCTCTAAGGCAATAGTTGTAGAACATCCCATAAATGAAAACATACCGTGGTAGAGTCAACTCTTGCCCGTAGGGCATAATTTGTAGTTTGAAAGTCCTTGAGCTAATTAAGTTTTGCCTCTAAGGCAAGAGTTATAGAACATCTCATAAATGAAAACATAACGTGGTAGAGTCAACTCTTGCCCGTGGGGCATAATTTGTAGTTTGAAAGCCCTTGAGCTACATCTTACCTCTAAGGAAATAGTTATAGATCATCTCATAAATGAAAACATAACGTGGTAGAGTCAACTCTTGACTGTGGGGCATAATTTATAGTTTGAAAGTCCTTGAGCTAATTAAGTCTTGCCTCTAAGGCAATAGTTGTAGAACATCTCATAAATAAAAACACAACATGGTAAAGTCAACTCTTGCTCGTGGGGCATAATTTGTAGTTTGAATGTCCTTAAGCCAAGTCTTGTCTCTAAGGCAATAGTTGTAGAATATCTCATAAATGAAAATATAATGTGGTAGAGTTAAATCTTTCCCGTGGGGCATAATTTGTATTTTGAAAGTCCTTGAGTTAAGTCTTTCCTCTAAGGAAAGAGTTGTAGAACATCTTATAAATGAAAACATAATGTGGTAGAGTCAACTCTTGCCCGTGGGGCATAATTTGTTGTTTGAAAATCCTTCAGCTAAGTCTTGCCTCTAAGACAATAGTTGTGGAACATCTCATAAATGAAAATATAACGTGGTAGATTCAACTCTTGCCCGCGAGGCATAATTTATTGTTTGAAGGTCCTTGAGCTAAGTTTTGCCTCTAAGGCAATAGTTCTAGAACATCTCATAAATGAAAACATAACTTGGTAGAGTCAACTCTTGCCCGTGGCATAATTTGTAGTTTGAAAGCCCTTCAGCTAATTAAGTCTTGCCTCTGGGCAGGAGTTGTAGAACATCTCATAAATGAAAACATAACGTGGTAGTGTCAACTCTTGCCCACGAGGCATAATTTGTAGTTTGAAAGTCTTTAAGCTAAGTCTTACCTCTAAGGCAATAGTTGTAGATCATCTCATAAATGAAAACATAACGTGGTAGAGTCAACTCTTGCCCGTGGGGCATAATTTGTAGTTTGAAAGTCCTTGAGCTAATTATGTTTTGCCTCTAAGGCAATAGTTGTAGAACATCTCATATGAAAACATAACGTGGTAGAGTCAACTCTTACCCGTGGGATATAATTTGTTGTTTGAAAGTCCCTAAGTTAAGCCTTTCCTCAAAGGTAAGAGTTATAAAACATCTCATAAATCAAAATACAATGCGGTAGTGTCGACTATTGTCCATGAAACATAACTTGTTGTTTGAAAGTCATAAGTGTTGCCTCTACAATGTAGTAGTGTCAACTCTTGCCCATGAAACGCAGCTTAATTTACGAAAGTCGTAAGTCTTGCCTTTATAATGTGATAGTGTCAACTCTTGCTCATGAGATGTAACTTGAATGGAAGAAATCGAAGAAAAGAACAAAAATAATAAAAATTGAGAAAAAAGAAGAAAATGAAGAAAAATATTAAAAAAGCAAAAATCAAAGAAAATGTAGAAGTTGAGAGAGAATAGAAGAAAATAAAGGTTGATAAAAAAAAAAGAAAGATTAAATAAAAATAAAGGAAGAGAAAAATTTAAAAAGAAAAAAATCAAAGAAAAATAAAAATAGTTTTTTTTATATAAAAGTAGACGTTGAAAGGTGTAAAAAAGTAAGGGTTGAGAAAAACTAAAAAGAAAAAAAAAAAGAGGAAAGGAAAAATAAAAAATAAAAATAATATAAAAGAAAAAAGAAAAAAAAAAAGTAAGTGTTGAGAAAATTAAAAATAAAAAGAGAAAAGAAAAAATAAAAATCAAAGTAAAATTAAAAGAGAGAGAAAAAATAAAAGTTGAAAGACATAAATATGGAGTTGTTATCCATTATGAGGATCATTTATGTAATTTACTCCATTGATCAGGGGGAATTTTTTCTAGAAAAATATTAATTAATAGGTAAAGGCTATTTTAAGGAAACTTTTTTATCTAGGGCTAAAGTTTGAAATTCACCCCAATTTGAGTCTATTTTTTAGATTCACCCCTCTAAGAATACCTATTTATATTTGTATAAATAACATAAATACCAACCTTTTTGGAAGTAATTATATTCTCTCCTATTTTTTAAATTACTTTACTCTCTCCCTATTAATATACATAACATAGCCGACATATACATAGCATTTTATGTATATGTTGGAATTTTGTAATATGTTTAGGGGGGTGCGATTTTTTGTAATATTGGAAATATAAGTTCTGTATTTGTGTAATTTTTAGTAGGAGAAGATAAATTTATTTTAGTTATTAATCATCTCACACTGCAATTTTCCAGCAGCGCTAAAAGGAGAGACACTAGGGGTTTTGGGCTATATGTAACAAAAGATTTTTAAAATGAGGTGTAGGTGATACAAGTCTTAATTATTGAGTGGAGGTGACAATTACTTTATTATGGATTATAAAAGTTGGAGAAGTTTGAAAATAGCCCATAAGTTTTTAAATTTACACTTTGATCCAAATGTTTACCTATATAACAAAAAACGGAGGAAAGAAAAGACGCCTTTCTCTCTCTTCTTACCCATTGTTATTTTCTCTCTCTTAGAGATTTTTGTTGTTCATTGTTGTTGCTGCTTTATTCATCATCTTCTGCTTTATTATCATCATCTTCTACTTTATTATCATCTTCATCTTCTTCTTGTTGACCATTTGTTGTTGTTGTTGTTGTTATCGCTACTATTTCTATTTGTCTAATTACTTAGGTCAAATTTTGTTTCGAACATCACTTTCCACTTCGACATTATTTCATAGTAGACCTTCATAAGTTAAATTATGATTTTTAGTTGAATTTGTCATCTGGATAACTGCTATTGTGTTGTTGTTTTTCAAACAATGGATAGAACGCAATCCTGAATCCAACATAAGATCCATCTATTTAAATAGATGAATTATCTGTTGCGACAGATGAGACATCTGTTTCAACGGAAGAATGATATGTTGGATTCATGTTTAAACAGATGGGTCATTTGTTGAAATATTTGAAACATCTGTTGCAACATATTAGTTATCTGGTGTAACATGATAAATATTTATTTTAACAGATTAGTAACTTGTTGCAACAGAACCTGAATACGATTCCAACAAAAGTGTTGTCTATTGCAACAGGGTAAATATCTATTACAATAGATTACTAACCTATTACAATAGGTAAGTCATCTGTCGCAAAAGGTTAACTATCTGTTGCAACATGTCACTCATCTGTTGGAATCAACTTCAAATATGATTTAGTACTGTAACATCAATCCCAATAAGTACTTAATCTGTTGCAACAAATATTCAAGAGCGTAACATGAATCCCAAGAAGTAAGTAATCTATTGCGACTGATCACTTACCCGTTGCAACGGATTACACATCTGTTGGGATTCATTCACGACACTATGAAATCACTATCAACTGTTTTTAATAAATGACTTTATTTAGGTACCACTAATGGAGGGATCAATAACAATAGGGGTGGATTGTCATGGTCAATGCATCGAGAAGAGCAATCGATACGTATAGCATTGGAAGGAGGGTGAAATGCTAGAGACGATAGCTATGAAAGTCTAAAGTGATATTTCGTATGATGATTTTGTGAACTTAATCATCAGATTTTGTGAACTGAATTTTCAACCGGAATAACTCGCCATCAGCTACATGTACAACTCCTTTGAAAATAAGAGAGTACTGTCTTTCAAGATAATCGATCAGGTTCAGTTGTGTGCTTATTTAAGTAATTCAACCAAGCCAGTGTTAAGGGTGTAAATGGTTGAAAAAACGAGAGAGAATGAGAACCAGAACATAGAAGTAGAAGAACAAGAAGACTTCTTTGATAATAGGTTGGATGATCTAGACATGAATATACCAGATGATGATCAAACACCTACGCCCATTGATACGACCAATACGATGTGTAGTTCTTCTCAATCGACATAGTCTGGAAATCTTCAAGACTACGGGATCGAATTTTTTATTAGAATTTCATTCAAGAACTAGAATGAACTATCTAACACTTTGTTTATTTCTTACTTGAAAAAAGATTCCATAATAAAGAAGGTGATTAATTCGAGCAGTGTCTTTTGCTTCAAATGTGCTAATTCAAACTGCAAGTGGTGGTTGAGAGCGGTGATGCAAGTTCTGATAGACTCGTCATTCATAAACATGAAAAGCATCACATATATAGTTCAGAGCACATCTCAGGCCAAAATACTCATGCCACGGCAAAGGTCCTCGGTGAATATTTCAAGAGTAGTTTCCCCGATGGCAAAGGCCCTTCAAAAAGGGTTATGACCAATCAACTCCTTACGAATTTAGGTGTCCTAGTCAGTTATTAGAAGATATATACTGCCATGAGGGTTGCCAATGACCTGTTTAGGAGGACACTCAAGCATGGGTATGCAGCCTTGGATGCTTACCGTTACATGATTGAGTCCACAAATCCCAAAAGTAAGACGGCATTACATATGGATAAAAATGGAAGGTTCAAGTACTTTTTTTGTATCATATGGTGCTTGGATTCAAGGTTTTTGACATTTGATAAAAGTCATAGGTTGACGGTACCTTCTTGAGAAGTAGGTATAATGGAGTTCTGCTAGCGGCGGTGGCATAGGATGCGGAGAATCACATCTTTCCTGTAGCCTTTTGTGTAGTGGCCAAGGAATATGATGCCTCTTATGGATTTTTTTTGAACAACTACGAAGCTGCGTCGAAGATACCAAAGAGTTGTATTTTGTATCAGATAGGATTCCAAAGATGGGTTCACTTTTCTTCACTTCAACTTACTTTGGTTGTTGCATCAAGCATCTTGGAGAGAACATTCAAAACAACTATCACAACAAAATGGTCGTCACCCTTTTCATAGAGCAGCTAAAGCATATAGTAGAGAGGAGTTTTTAGACCATTTCAATCAAATAGCGGATATGAATCCCAAGGTAGAAGAATTTCTTGCACATGTCAATTTCGAGAGATGGAGCCGGGCATTCTTCCCAGTAGATAGGTACATTCTTATGAATTTAATGTCTTATTTGATTTACAAGTTTAGTATGACATCATACTAAGTGATTTTTTTTGTATAGGTACACTATTATGATATCAAACATAGCTGAATCGGTGAATTCAATATTTGACGATGAAAGAGAATTTTTCATCAAGGCTATGTTTGAAAAAATAAGCAAGAAGTATAGAAAATTTTTTAATGAAAGGCGTGTGTAGTTTAAGTGCCCAAAAAAAAGAACCCGATTTGTTCTTGAAATCGAAAAAAAAATATCAACGAACGTCATTTTAGGGAATAGGTTATTCTCTTATAAAATAGCAGATTACAAATTTAGTATCACCGGTCATGGTGATGCTGCCACGGTCACTCTTCAAACAACATCTTGTACGTGTAGAGTTTTTGACTTGGACAAAATACCATGTCCATATACTATTGCAGCACTTCAAGCTCAATTTGGTCATAAATATGGACCTGAAGTTTACAAGCACTCCTCTCAATATTATTTGGTGGATAAATATGAAATGGCATATAGTGGGCATATTACTCTGGTGCCTCCCGAAGAATCTTGGGTTGTTCCTGCAAAGCTTATGGGGAGATTAATACCTCCTCCATATATTGAACCAAGCACTATCAAAGCGGGAAGAAAGTCATATAAGAGGAGGTGTGGAGTTGGAGAATCATTTTCATTAAGAAAAAACAAGTGCTTCATATGTAAGTGTGCTGGCCATAAAAGAACTACATGCCCGAATCATAATCCACCATGATCGTTGTAATTGCAGAAACTTGTGTTGTTGTTTATTTGTTTTGAAATTTTATATATTTAACTCATTATTGTGAACCGAATGTTATCATTCATTATATATAAAATATCTTTTTTAATAACTTGTGCATCAATAAAAAAGGACAAAAGATGAACTAAATAATACAGCAGACCACAATTATTCTCAACAGTTCCACAAACTAGAATATTTTCCTCCAATAGATGACAAACCTGTCAAAAAAGATGGATAATCTATTGACAGAAACCCAACAAATAACCAATCTATTCCAACACATGGTCCATCTGTTGAAAGAACTCAAAAGCCAAAATTGTTGGTGCTACTAGATTCAACATTGCTCCTTACCTCTAACCGTCGACATGTTAAAATGTATGTATGTTTAGATTAGAAACATGTTAAAATGTATGTATGTTTAGATTAGAATAAATAGACAAAATGAAAATTGAATAAGAATTAAAATGGCAAAGTCGACTAAAAGTAAATTTTTCATTAAACGAAAAATAAAATACTTTAGGTATAGATCCAATATAGAAAAATTAAAATACATACGCTAAAAGTAAAAACACATTCTAATTATTATCATCATCATCATCATCATTAATGACAGTCGGCGAATCAACTCGCAGCAGTAGGGCCCTCATAAGCCTCTGCATCTCTCTGAGCATCGTCGCTCTCACAGCGACCAACTCCCTCTGCAGGTCATTAATCTGCCTCTAAAGTTCCCGCACTGTGTCACGTAGAATAGCAATGTCTGAAACAGGATCAGCCATATCTAGAACATACATGAATTGACAAATATAAAGAAAAAAGTCCAAAAGATAATACAACGTATACGACCAACTGGTAAATTTACACCAGAAAAAAACTTACCTCAATGAAAAAGGAATATGCTCTTTGAAGAGAAGTGGTTGAAGATGTCACACAAAAAGAAAAAATGCAAGAAATAAATAAAGTTGAGTTGAATGAATATTAAAGAGGGACCTATTTATAGATGATTGAATCTGGACATGTCAGGGCAAAAGGCACAACTTTTCAGCTCTATTGTATTAATTATATTCAAACTTGGTGGCATTTTGTTTTCTGTGAAAAGTTGCGACTTTTTCTTTTACATTAATACTTCTCACCTTTTCAAAATGGTTTGAGACTCAATAACAACCGTTATTATTGAGCTGTTGCAATAAATCGTCCATCTATCGTGACAGATTTAGCATCTATTGTAACAGATGGATTAAATATACAACAGATGGTCTATCAAAATAGATTTACCATCTGTTGTAATAGATGGTTTGTATGTGCAACAGATGAGACATCTGATGCTCATATGTATTATCTGTTGCGACAGATGGACCATATGTTGGAAGAGATGTTTTGATTTCTTCTAACAGCTGATTCAATAGTTTTAAAAGATGGAGTATTCGGCTCATTTTCTGTTTTGAATGTATTAGATAAAAAGTCACGACTCTTCACCTCTTTTTAGTAGTCTCTCCGTTTCGTATTAGTTGGGCCCTATGGGCTTGGAACACCAATTAAGAAAAATATAAATTAGGTGATTATTTTATCAAATTGGCCTTAGTAATTATGCTTTGAAAGTATAAATGTGAATTATATACTTTATGTAGTCATTTAATAATAGGAGTAATCTTAAAAGAATATAATAAAATTCTCTTGATTTTATATATAGGACAACTAAATTGAAACAAACATTTTTAGCAAGAAGTAATCACATGCGTGCAGATGAATAAACATAGTCTGGTCTGTCGTAACAGATTTACCATCTGTTGCAACATATGGATTATCTATTGCGATAAATGGACCATATGTTGGAGGAGATGTTTTGATTTCTTCCAACAGCTGATTCATCAGTTGCAACAGTTGGAGATTTAGATTCATCAGCTATTTTGAATGTGTTAAGATAAAAGTCATGACTCTTTACACCTCTTTTTTAATAGTCATCACATGCGTGTAGATGAATAAACAACACTGTCTGACATGTCTTGATGGGATAGGAAGAATAAGGTGCGCGAAATGGATCCCATTTTCATTTGTGCAAGTTATGTATATTATTGATCAGGCTATCGTGACAGACACACATAAAGTGGAATAATTTTGTGAATGCAGTTTTTATCGATTAGACACTAGTCTTTCAAATAAGATCCTGCATTGTACAGTTTAGTTTGATAGGTGCGAATTGATAAGACCGAAGGGTTCCAAGACGGTGGTGTCGATACCCCATTATAATTTAATAACATTTTATGCTCATATTTTTGTGTCAAGTTTGGGGAAGGGTTCAAGTTTTAGGCGGCAGTTTAAATATTCAATAGTGATTGGATAGATTTTAATGGTACAATGGACTTCTTGAAAGGCCTTCGAAGCCTTACAACTCAGCAAACAACGATAGAACCAATAGAAATTCCCCTAGTCCAAATTTATATGAATGGATTGCTGGAAAAAACTTTTATACAACAGAAAGCGCTTACGAGAATACCTGAGCGCGAATGGGGAGGTAGAGAAGGCCATATATTATCTCAAATCTTGTTTAAGAGAAAACACAAGGTAGGAATGAAATTGACATGAGAAATGAAAAAATTGGATGAGCTTCAAATGTGGAAGTATATCCAAATATAAAATCCATCAGTCGATGAAAAAAAAGAAGAATGGTCAACAGGACTGGATCTGGACACTTTGCTCGAGAATGCAACTAGCGAGCATGGCCTCAATGAAGACTCTCACAAAGTGCAGGACTAGAACTCTAAGGAATAAGCTTTGCGAGCACGGAAGGTGGTAAGATTATCCGTCAGGATTGAAACCTGAACTAACAACTCCTGAATTAAAAATACGAGAAGCCAAGGCATCAATTTCTGAAGTCTAACTTGCATGCCATGCCTTCTATTTGTGGCTATGATCAGGTCAATGGCAGTAGAAATAAAAAGGTTCAAAGTTGGGCCAAAATCCCATGCCTTGTTATTTCCACTTCCTTTAACCTGACCAGAGCCATAAACAGAAGGCATGGGATGCAAGTTTAACTTGAGAAATTGCCACCTTGGCTTGATCCCATATATTTAATGCAGGAGTAGTTGGTTCAGGTTTCAATTTAGACCGACAATCTTACCACCTTCCGTACTCACGAAACTGCTTTCTTAGAGTTCTGGTTCTGCATTTTATGGGTCTTCATTGAGGCCGCGCTCGCTAGTTGCAATCTCTAGCAAAGTGACCAGCTCAAGTCCTCTTGACCATTCTTCTATTTCTTCAATAACTGATGGATTTTTCATTTTTTTGATACACTTTTACATTCGTAGCTCATCCAATTTTTTCATTTTTCATGTCAATTTTATCAGCCAATTTCGCTACATGTTCCTTCCCACCTTGTTTTTCCTCTTAAACAAGGACTGAGATGATATATGGCATTCTCAACCTCCCTCTTCCCACACAGGTTTTCTCTCAAACACCTTCTTTTGTATAATAGTCTCCTTCAATAACCCATCCATATAAATTTGGACCAGGGGAATTTCTATTAGTTCCATCATTGTTTGTTGCAGCACGAGGCTTTGGAGGCCTTTTAATAGGTCCATTGAGCCATTAAAATCGGTCTAATCACTATTAAATATTTACACTGCCGCCAAAAACTTGAACCCTTCCCCAAACTTGACACAAAAACATGAGCATAAATCTTCATTAAATTATAACGGGTATCGACACCACCGTCTTGGCCCCTCAACCTTACCAGTTCGAACCTAACAATCTTAACTGTAAAATGTCATATCTTGTGCCAAAGATTAATGCCTAATAGGTAAAGAACAAACATTCACAAAATTATTGTACTGGATGTGTGTCTTCATGATAGGTTGATAAGTAATACATACCTCCCACATATGAAGTGGTTTCATCTGCAAGCAGCTTATTTCTCCGAACCCATCTTTACTCTAGCCTTTAATGTTGGCCAAGCAAAAGTGGATCCAGTTTCACTTTCTTTTATCTGCAAACAAGAGAAATACATTTGATGTCAAACAAGAGAAGAACAAAAATAATATTACAAAAGGATAACAAAAAATTAAGTGAATCAACAGATTACCAATCTGATGTAATAGATTACCCATCTGTTTAACCGATAAGGCATTTATTGCAACAGATAGATGACATATTGGAACAGATGGTTCATCTGTTGGAATAAATCAAACCGGCCTTGCTACTGATTTGATTTCTTTAAATAGTTTCTCCGTCTATACAAAAGGGTAACACAAAATTGAGTGAATCAACAAATAACCAATATAATGCAACAGATTACCCATCTGTTCAATCGATGAGGCATCATTGCAATAGATGGATGACATATTCTAATAGATGGGTCATCTGTTGGAATAAATTAAACCAGCCTTGCTACTGGTTTGATTTCTTCAAACAGTTGCTCTGTCTGTTCCAACAGTTGATTTATCAGTTGCAACAGTTGAGGAAACTATTGCAACACCACCACCAACAGCATCAACAACAAATAAACAACACTATATGTTCCAACACCATCCACAACATAAACGTCACATGTTCCAACACGACTACCACCCCCCAACAACAGCACCACCAAAGTACCAAACAAAAGATATAAAAAAAACTATACTGACAACAAGAATTTTTAAGTTCTCCCAACAAATGACTATTTTTTGCATATTTTAATAAAAATAACGGTTCATTCATTCAAGACTTAAAATTCACCTTTCCTTCATTTTTCTTTATAAATAGAAAACTATTAATGGGTAAATCATTAATAGCAACAGATGTAAATATCTAATTTAAATGACATACAAAGAAGAAGATGAGATGGAAAGAGTAATAATGAACTGTACCTGCAATGTCAAAAAAGAAAAGGGATCAAAACATCAAGTTCAGTCGAGAAAAGATATTGATTGCTTGAGATCCGAAAGAATCCTCATCTGAAAGAAGAGAGAAAAGAGAGGAAAAAAGAAACAAATAGAATTGAGTATAAAGAAGAGTGATAGATGACTTGAGTCTTGTCTTACTTTATGGCTGAAGGAGAGAGTATCTAGATATGGGTTTTAAATATTCATTAATAACTTTTGAGGGGCACGAGACAGTGACATTGAAAAGACCAGATAAGACTACTCACTCAGGAGATTTTTGAGTTATCCAAGTAGTACCGAGTAATATTTTTTACCGCCTTAGTATTTTAACTTTTTTATCTTGGACAAAAAATACCTAAATTGCTTTTAAAAAAAAAAGATCTTAAAAGATTTAAGTGCAACAGATGACAATTTCTATTTGAAAATTTCCAAAGCTCAGTCTTCTATTGCAACAAATGACATAATCTGTTTGATAGTTTACAACAAATGCATAATATGTTGCAACAGATTACATAATCTATTTGATTTAATCTAATAAAAAAGACATTTATTGCAACAGGTTGAACATTTGTTTATATATAATTTCAATTGAGTTCATATGTTAGGCTAATACCTTAATTGAATGTTAGTTCTCATAGGGTCAACTACAACTTCAATTTAGTCTTTTGGCAATTGCATGATGAGATGGTATTGCGTTCCTCCCGACCAAAATAGTCGATCGATCACTCTGAGCCGAATCAATTTTTACTACCTTATATGTTCAACTAATACCTTAATTGATTAATCTAGGACTAGGGGTGAGTTCTCATAATGTCAACTACAATAGATGACAATGCCTATTTGATAATTTACAATAGATGGGTAATCTATTGCGATATATGACTTAATCCATTTGATAATTTACAACGGATGGATAATCTATCACAATAGATGACATAATCTATTTGATCGTTTACAATAGATTCATGATATGTTGTAACAAATGACGTATTCTATTTGATAGTTTACAACAGATTCATAATATGTTGCAACAAATTACCTAATCTATTTCATTTAATCCAACAGAAAAGACATCTATTGCAACAGGTTGAACATTTATTTTTATATAATTTCAATTGAGTTCATATGTTAGACTAATACCTTAATTGAATGTGAGTTCTCATAGGGTCAACAAAAACTTCAATTTAGTTTTTTGGAAATTACATGATGAGAAGGATTATGTTCCTCCCGACCAGAGTCAACGATCGATCACTCTGAGCTGAACCAATTCTTACTACCTCATATGTTAGACTAATACCTTAAATGATTAATCTAAGACAGGGTACTAATACCTTAATTGAATAATCTAGGACAAGGGGTGAGTTCTCATATGGTCAACTACAACTTCAATTGAGTATTTTGGCAATTACATGATAAGATAGTATTGCGTTCTTCCCGACTAGAGTCGTCGATCGATCACTCTAAGCCGAACCGATTCTTACTACCGCATATGTTCAACTAATACCTTAATTGATTAATCTAGGATTAAGGGAGAGTTCTCATAATGTCAACTACAATAGATGACAGTGC
Organism: Capsicum annuum; assembly: GCF_002878395.1. Lineage (NCBI taxonomy): Eukaryota > Viridiplantae > Streptophyta > Magnoliopsida > Solanales > Solanaceae > Capsicum > Capsicum annuum. Next base: position 13,287 of record NW_025891168.1, read on the forward strand.
CTATTTGATAATTTACAATAGATGGGTAATATATTGCGACATATGACTTAATCCATTTAATAATTTACAACAGATGGGTAATCTGTCGCAACAGATGACTTAATCTGTTTGATAGTTTACAATAAATTCATGATATGTTGCAATAAATGACGTAATCTGTTTGATATTTTACAACAGATGCATAATATATTGCAACAGATTACCTAATTTGTTTGATTTAATCCAACAGAAAAGACATCTGTTGCAACAGGATAAACATTTATTTATATATAATTTCAATTGAGTTCATATGTTAGACTAATACCTTAATTGAATATGAATTCTCATAGGGTCAACTACATCTTCAATTTAGTCTTTCGGCAATTGCATGATGAGACGGTATTGCATTTCTCCCGACTAGAGTCGTCGATCGGTCACTCTGAGCTGAACTGATTCTTACTACCTCATATGTTTAACTAATACCTTAATTAATTAATCTAGGACTAGGGGTGAGTTCTTATAATGTCAACTACAATAGATGACAATGCTTATTTGATAATTTACAACAGATGGGTAATCTATTATGACATATAACTTAATATATTTGATAATTTATAATAGATAGGTAATCTATCACAACAGATAGGTAATCTATTGCAATAGATGCCTTAATATATTTGATAGTTTACAACAGATTCATGATATGTTGCAATAAATGGCGTAATCTGTTTGATAGTTTACAACAGATGTGTAATATATTGCAACAAATTACCTAATCTGTTTGATTTAATCCAACAGAAAAGACATATGTTGTGACATATGACAATCCATTTAATAATTTACAATAAATAGGTAATCTATTGCAATAGATGACTTAATCTGTTTGATAATTTACAACAGATTTGTAATCTGTTGTTACCTAATCTGATTGATAATTTACAACAGATGCAAAATCTGATGCAACATGTTGAATATTTATTTTTATACAATTTCAATTGAGTTCATATGTTAGACTAATAGTACCTAAATTGATTAATCTAGGACTAGGGGTGAGTTCATAGGGTCATTAGAGTACTCGATCAACTACAACTTCAATTGCCTTTATACAATTTCAACTAAGTTCATATGTTAGACTAATAGTACCCTTTTGGCAATTCCATGATGAGAGGGTTAAAAATTATACATATCTTTTATAATTTTAAAAATAATTAAGATCAATTCGGACCAATTAACATTTCAAAACTTATCATTCTTTTCCAAAATACAAATCAACCCATACAAAATGTTTCATCATTTCAAATCTTGAGTTCTCGCTCTTTCTCTCTCATTCTCACTCAAAAATATAGTACAGACAACAACTACTCAATAAATTTGCTCAAGCCTTCACAACAGATCACATTTCTTCTCATTTCCGACTACATAGGTGTTATTTTTGACTTTTTTCTTGCTTGTATCAGTTATTTTCTTTGTCTTTGTAGGCAACAGAATTCGAGAAGAGTTCTATATTTTTTATATTTTTCTAGAAAATAAGGCTTTTAAGTTAATGATGAAAAATAAAACTTTTAGTTGTACTATCTTTGAGAATGGATTTACAATTTTGAGTTTTGATGGTAAAATCATAGGAAGAACTTGAGAAAATCCTAGTTTTTGTTGCAGTGTTCCGTTGACTGTCGCGGTATTGTTGGATGGTATTTGTGGTGTTGATGGTGATGGTGATGGTGGTGGTGTTGATGGTGGTGGTGGTGGTGTTTGTGGTAGCGGTGGTAGCTCTAGTGGTGGCATTGGTTGATGGTGTTTGTGGTGGCTGTCGGTGGTGTTGGTATTCATGGTGTTTGTGCCATTGGTTGGTGGTTTCTATTGGTGTGTCGGTATTCATGGTGTTTGTAATGTATTTTTTAAAATTTATGCATACATCAATTGTAATGTAATTTTTGTTTTTCTATTTTTTGTAGGTAAAACATGTCTCCCAAAAAAAAGAAAGTAAAAGTGGATCAACGTCTGACCACCCAAAAAAAGGCTACAGTACAGAGGGATTCGAAGGATCTTCCTGAACAATCTCAGTCAGAGAAAAGTGAAGCTAAGGAGAGATATAAAAACAACATTGAGAGAGGTAGACAAGGGTCTGTAGATGGTGATGAAGAAAATAAAAGTGAGGAAAAGGAGGAATTAAAGAGTGAGAAAGAGAAAGAGGATGATCATCAACATAATGATAATGGATCACCAATGAGGCGTGAATTAATATCGACATCCCAGCATGATCCTGTTAAAACTTTTAGTATTGACAGGTTTCAAGTTGCGATGCCGATAAATGACCCAAAAGCAGAACTAACTGGTCAAATTGTAATTAAATATCAGATGGATAAAAATTTTGAACATTTTAGGAAAATTATAAAGAACGAAAACATAGACGAACTTTTTAAGAAGAGCTTCTTTGGACGCTTTCTTGAGCTGCCTGAGGACCTCCCTGCCTATTTTTGTTTCCCTATGATGATGGTATATGGTCTTCTCAAGTGCAGGATCAAGTATGTGAGGGATGATAAAGATCCGGAGGAAGGGGCAAAAAGAAGATGGATGAAATCTAGATCAACTACTGTGGCATGCCTGTTTGTTTTGGCTTGCAAGAGTTTGCCATAGTGATGGGCTTAAGATGCCATCGTCCAGAAGAACCACCACCCCGCAAAAGATCCAAGGCAAGAAAATGCAAGGAAAAAATAGATGGGTTGTTTAACATTGGTCGACATGGCTACAAAGCGTCGAATTTGTTGACGAATCTCGAGGATAAAACCATACCAGAGCAGTACAGGGAGAAATTGTGCTTAGTTTGGTTTGCACATTCGGTTATATTGGCAAGAGACGTGAACAAGGTCTTAGAAGATGATTTGTTGGCGTGTGCTGAGGATTTTGATAAATTCAACAATTATCCCCGAGAATATGACAGCTTCTACTTGACTGTCCAATATTTACTGACAAAGCTATCCTCAGGGACGACCACATTATATGGATTTCCTTGGGATTTCATGGTAAAATTAATCACTAATTTTACTCATCCATTAATTTATATTGAATAAAGTTATTATGACTTTTTTTTTGCTTGCTTCCTGTTTACATTCCTTAGGCTTAGGCATTTAAAGCCATTCCTCCCCTCCGAAAGTAGGTAATGGATTACCTGGATGAAGTTTCTCATCTAAGGATGTTTAGGTGGTTGGCTGCAAAGTGTAACACCAACATTAAGGAGGCTGACCTCTTTAACCTTCGGATGATGCAGTACGTCTTCTTCAAGTAAAATAATTTTACTCATTGAAAGATATTGAATAGATGTTATATCTGGTGCAACAGATGTTATATCTGATTCACCAGATGGGACATCTATTGTGACAGGTTACCCATCCTGTGCCAATCGATACAACAGATGAATTCTCTGTTGTGATAGACGATTGATATCTTACATCAGATTAACCATTTGTTGCTTTTGTTCTTTGAACCCGACTCCTAATAGATTAACCATCTACTGCAAATTATGCAACAGATGTGTAATCTGATATAACATATTGTTAATCTATTGCGATATACAAATCATCTATTGTATAACAGATTACCCGTCTTGTAGAACTATTGCAATAGATTGGTAATCTATTATGACAGATGATTGATATCTTGCATCAGATTATCCATGTCTTACTCTATTTCTCTGAACCCAACTCAAATGGATTTTAACCATATACTGCAAACTATGCAACAGATGGGTCTTTTTTTTAAAATGTAACCTAACTGAGAAAATTATTATATTATATGATTTAAATGTATATGTCTTTTTTATAGGTTGTGCATCCATGGATCATGACTACTGAGGAGGAGTCGATGATGACTTCTTATATTACTCTAGGTCATGTTGATACTATAACAGACCCAACAGTGGAGAGAATAAAGAAGGAATTGGCTGGAGTAACAACCATAAGAATAACAGTTAGGTAAGGTCAGCCTAATGTTGAGGCTCTTCATGACCAACCTACTAAGGCAGATCCGGGTACTTCATCTGGTGGAGTTGTTGGTGTTGGTGGCAGGCATGATGATGCTTCTACAACTCGTGATGATGCAAATGTTGAAAGTATGTTGGAAAACACGTTTTTCACCCTTACACAGGTCCCTCTCACCCCTCTTCACCCTCGTATTCTCGTTTCGAATGCGAAGAGTGCAGGGACAGCCAGGACAAACTCTTTGAAAAAGTAGAGGCTATCTCTAAATTTGCCAAGGAATTCAAATCCAAGAGGTGTGTCATACCATCAAAGAAGGTGAGGGAGCCACACATTCCTACCGTGTTGGTTAGAAAAAAGAAAATAGCAATTAGAGATGTACTCTCCAGTCAGAAATTAAAAAAAATTATAATTCCTCCCTCTCTAAAAGTTGTTAAAGTTCAGGGGCCAGACAATAAGGTGGACATATATGCGAAACTTGGCACCAAAGAGAAGAGGATCTGGGACAGTCCAAGAATACCAAGCCAGTCGCACCAGATTACCCAAGCCTCCTTTTCCCCCCCAAGACTTCCAAACTATGACTAATATGTGTATGTCATACGAGGACAGGGCAAGTTTATTTTTCCTAACCTAGCCTTCTAATCTACCCCATAAAGAAGAAGCTACGGAACAGATGTGAAATACGTTGCAAGAGTTGGGTATAATGGCGCAACTGGTAGTGGTTTTGTTGTAACGTATTATCCATCTGTTGCATAAGTTGGGTTGGATTATTGATTCAGAAAACCCTATGCAACAAATAAACCATCTTTACAATTACTAACCTATTTAAAAATTGTCTTCTTATATCACAGCATGTTGACAAAACTCTCTGCCTCATGAGGGAAAGACAATTAACGTACCTGAAAGCTTAGACGTTGCCGATAGGATAATGGACCTCGACTTTAGCAAGAAGCTCAAGGATAAGTACAATCAACTCAATATGGAGGTGTTATCCCTTGACGTGGGACTTGATTTCGTAGTTTCTACGTTGGACTTGGATAAAGAAGAAATGATAAAATATGTTAGAAGGGAAAGGCCAAATCCACACAGCAAAAGCTGGACCGAGGCAAAAAAGATTCTTGCAGTCCTTAGCGTGAATGGCCATTATCGGGTTGTTGAGATACTAATCGAGGAGAGAAATATCAATGTTTATGACTGCAACGAACCTCTCGTCAACGATCTCAATCTTTTTCTCCTCGTGGAGCCATTTATGAAGCTGTTGCCCATATTGTTGAGGGAGAGTAAACTGATGAATCATTTGTCAAAGACAGTGTTGATGAACAAATAATGGGATTTTGAAGGTCGAAACAAGGACATGAGCCTTCCCAAAAATGAGATAGGTAACGCATGTGGTTCGCACACTCTTTCATACATCGAATGTTTGCTAGCCGGCACAGAAATAGACGAGCCAATAACCTTTCTGTACGACAATATTATGTAAAACCTGCAAGAGGTCTGGGATTATGGGGTACTAACTGGACGCTTGAAGCTTGTGTATATAAAAGAGCCTGTGAAATAGCAATTTTTAATTTCAAGTCACCCTTCACTTTATTACATGTACATGTAGTGGCAATAATTTTTTTCTGATGAAAGTTGAGTTTTTTATAATGTAATAGATTGTCAATCTGTTGTAAAATATATTGAATCTGCTTTGGCAGATAGTTTATCTGTTGCAATAGGTTGGTCATCTTTTGCATTATACCGATGTTATTTCTATGTAATCTAAGTCTAATCTGTTCCAACAGTGGGAAGACCTGTTTGATAATTTCCAATAGATGACCTAAATTTTACAACATATGCCTAAATCTTTTTGATATTTTCCAACAGTTACACTTGAATATCCATGTGTTCGACAACACGAAACTAGTATCAAATACACACACCACCATGAAAATTTCAACAATTAGGCTTGAATATCTATGTGCCCAACAACACCAAACTCGTAGCAATAACGGCAATAATGTAGTATCTTCTTGCTCGATTTTGTTTCTCTTCAGAAGCCTTGACTTTGTTCAACAAACCCCAGATTACATGATTTGCTTGTGAAGGGTGTCGTTCTTCATACCAATCAAAGTAATCGCATCCACCCAATTTCTATAAAAACAAGTACACAATTACAAAACAATTACAAGTCAATAATTAATCAACTAATTAAATAAAAATAATATTACCTTTGAAATCTTACAAGTAAAAAATCTACAACCTGGATTTTGTTGAGTCCAAGAAGTCTTTAACAAAACTTCATGACCGCACTTACAATATTAAAAAAAATTTATCACAAAAAATACTGAAAGATGCGCTCGACATTGTCAAGCTCAGTTAAAAAAAATAAAAAAAAGAAAGACCAAATGCAAATAATTTGAAGAATTTGGATAGATAAAAGAAGATGACGATGAAGAAGAAGATTTGGGAATTTAGGGTTAAATTTTAGGAGGAAGATGAATATATAAGACAATGGGGGAGGGGGCAATAACTATTAAGTGTCAAACAGACACATTTGATGCCTCTTTTATTTTACGTGTTTAAAATGAATACTGTCTACTTGATGTCTATTTTATTTTAGGTGTTTGAACTGAACACCGTTGATGGATTTTGTTTTTTTTATTTCAATTCACTTTAACTTTTTTATACATAATGGCAATTTTTTATGTTCAACAAAAGTTGAATTTTTATAATGCAACAGATTCTCCATCATTTGTAACAGTTATTCTACTTGTTCTAACATATAGTTTATCTGTTGTAATAGGTTAGTCATGTGTTGCATTATCTCGATGTTTCTGACTAAGTCCATCTGTTGCAATAGTGGGAAGACCTGTTTGATAAATTCCAACAGATTACCTACCTGTTGCAACATATGTCTAAATTTGTTCGATTTTTTTCAATAGATGTGTCGTCTGTTGCAACAGATATATTATCTATTGTAATATTTGAATCTAGTATTCTTTTTCAATTAATAAGTTCAAATCTAAGGAAAAAATAAAATTCATAGACAAAATAAAATAAATCGAAGCCTTCAGAAATTAGCTGAAATACGTCAACGAATAAATGAAATATAAAAAAATTATTATGGGTACAGATCTCAACAAATACATCAACAATAATTGAAGTATGATTCCAAGGATTACTTTGACAGACTCAAGCTATAAAGATCTACTCAATATGGACAAGTTGTTCTTCATCCGGTGCTATGAAATTCGGCTTTGCTCGTCGTAGATCTTTATTGTCGCTTACGTACGGTTCACTACAAGAAAAACAGCCTTTAGGGAAAGGAAAGCTGGTCCCTAAAAGTCCATTTTTGGTCACAAATGACCTTTTAGGATGGGAAAATGCTCGTCGCGGCTCGTCCTAATAGGCTTCTTCGCTAAAGGTCAATTGCGACGAGGTGTTGTAACTGGTCGTTAAATGTCATTAGCGACGGTAACATATACGGTCTCAAAAGCACTTTTAGAGACCATATTTATCATCCCAAATAGATAATTTTCATTTTTAAAAAGTAGTTATTTTATGATCACTAAAACCTTTTTGGGATGAGTAACTACCTTGTCCTCAATTACTCTTTTTGGACAAGCAATTAACTCGTCCTTGATTAATCTTTAGAGAGGAGAAACTAACCCGTCCTTGATTAACCTTTAGAGCAAGCAACTGACTCATCCTAAATTAACGTTTAGACCAAATAATATTTGTATCTCTAATTTACCACCAATGTTACGTCCTAAAATTTCATATCATAAAAGTATATATTTCATTGTTAAATATACAATTATTACTGAAAATGACAAAGCATAATAAATATAATTTCAATATTTGCTAAACAATAAAAACTTAACCAATTAACATCCCGAGCTAGAATATTGTCAATAGTTTCAATATTTTTTAAACAAAAAAACTTATCAAATTAACATCCTGAGCTAGAATATGATGTCAAGCTTTACATAACGCTCTTAGCAAAATAATAATAATAAGCTTGTGCATCTTCTAAACTTGCATCTTCTCTTGTCACTTCAATCTTCAAAAATCTGTCAGAACAAAGTTTTAAAAAGTCAATCTTTAAGTTAAACAACCACAACAATGGCTCTAGCACAATAACATAACATGATAGAGCTGCATGACATGCTATTCAAGTTGATACAAGTGGAATAAAGTAGGTAACTATTGAGCTTTTAACTTTTGTGAAGGTCTTGCTGGAAGGTGAAAGCAGTTTGTTGTTTTCTTATACCACATATATTCTTAAATAAAGTATACTAATGGCGAAAAGACCTTTAATTGGAGCTCTTTCTTACACCACATAATTTTCTTATAATAAAGTAAACTAAATCCTTCTAGAGACATGTTTTAATAGAGAGAAATTAAAGCAGCAAAACAGTTTCAATAAAACCTACAAGAAACAGCAGGTATATAATGGCTCTACTCTATATTATCTCTTGAATAAACACATAAGAAGAAGCAGTCTGCTATTATTACTCGCAGCAAGTAGACATACAAGAAGAAGCAGTCTACTATTGTTACTCGCAACAGGTAGACACACAAGAAGCAGTAGGTATAATGACTCTACTATACATTATCCCTCGAATAGATACACAAGAAGCAGCAGTCTGCTGTTGTTACTTGCAGTAGGTAAACACAAAAGAAAAAGCGATCTACTATTGGTACTCGCAGCAGGTAGACACAAAAGAAGCAGCAGGTATAATGGCTCTACTATACATTATCTCTCAAATAAACACACAAGAAGCAGCAGTCTGCTATTGTTACTCGCAGAAGGACTTGTACATCCGCATTTTCAGTCATACATCTTCTTTGTTTTAAAAAATACACTACGTCAAGCAACTCATTTACTTATAATCCAAGCATCATCAAGAAATACTCAATCCCCCCACACCCAAATCCCCATACCTAAGTCCACTTATAACAATGCTATACATGAAAATAAAGGTAAATACAGTGTAACATAATTCTCCAACTAAGTTCAAGGTATAATCTTGACAAAATGTAGTTAAATAATAACCAAGTAAAATAAATACTTACTTGGATAGCAAAATAAGCCAGTGTCATTCAGTTGAAATAGGCGAGGTTGTACGAGGGATATGAGATTGTTGAGCAGCAAAAAATTCTTGCATTTTTCTTATTTTTTCCATCTCATCTTCTAAGGTTGACAAACAATCATTCAGTGATTTATTTTCCTCAATCAAGGATTTATTGTCCTCTTGAGTTGAACGTAGAGCGGACAGTAATTCAGTCTTTGAAGAAGTGCCCCCTTTCATATCTTTTGCCTTTACTCCACCGCCAAAGCAAACTACATGACTACGATTTTGAGGTCCCCAATATTTTTCTACAATTTCTATGGTAGGTAGAGATGGCTCTGCTTTCACAATTTCTTCGATCTGAGCCTATACGATAGATAAAAGGACATTTTCAATCAGAACCCATAATAATTTTAAGTAATTTACAAATTTAATTTACCAAACGCACATGTTTTTCAATTGCTTCAGGTTCAACAAGCTTGTTGCCTTTCTTACGAGTCTCATAGAAAATATTCCCCAAATCTGGAGGATTGCCATCTTTCCCAATACTTCATAAGTATTTTCTTATGAAAATAATTTTTGATACTACCTGCTGATATATTATCTCTCGAATAGGCTTGCTACCAATATGATGAAGCATTGTCAAATTAGCTCGGTTTGCTGTATTCCTTTTGCTTCTTGCCTGTATTATTCTTAAATAATAAGCTTAGCATCTATTCAAATGCAAATTCTGAAATTGCATCAACAAATAAAGTTTATAGGGAAAAACTAGCAGGTAATACAGAGCAACATAAATAGAACCATTCAATTTTTTAGAAAAAAGAAGCTAATCCATACACAATTATAAAGAAAGTAATATAGTGCTACGAAATGAAATACCTGAAAACTTTCGGAACAAAAATGTTCCTTAACTAACCACTCCCAGTCCTTCTTCTCTACTCTCTCTGGTTTACTTTTAAGGGCATGTACCGTTGACTTATTTTTCACATACTTACTATGCAAGTGTCCTCTCCAGTTGTTCCACAACTCATTCATCCATGCAAAGATATGATCACGATGATCATTCATATCGTCACTCTCAAATTTATCATACAATAATCAATACACAACATCAGATAGAACGAACCAAAAAAAGGTCCAAATGCCCATTCATATTATCGACTATATTTGTTACCTTAAAAGCTGCCCACATGTGATCCAAATTTTATTTACAGCCAATGGACATATGTTACTGTCAAGAATTATTTTTCCCAAGTGTCTTGAAAACAGATTGCTATTTTTTCCAACCGTTCTATTATTGTAAAAGGTTACTTTCAGTTTCTGACCGACTTCAAGTGATGAAACTTCCTTGCACTTGTTGCTCCCTCGAACTCTTTTTACCTTTTTAGGATTAGATGATCCTACAGCTGCATAATTTGGTAAGAACTATAATAATAAAATTCAATTCTATAAATTTAATAATACATAAAGTCTAAAGACCATACCTATTTCAACAGTTTGGTACGGTTTCATAACTTTATCAGTAAATGGAGGCAATGAAATATTGGTTTGCATGTTCTATTTCCCAAGAATCAGAGGATTATTACCCATTGATCACATTCCTTGATTAGATCCCACACTATTCTTAAAAACCCCTAACAATAATAAAACATTGGTATGATGTAAAGTCATTAATATGGTTGGTACAGAGATCAGAGATGTCCGAGTTAACATTAGTAGTAATATCAGGTTAGTTACTTGCATTGAAATGGGAAAAACAAAAGGTATCAGCTGGGGAAAGTTAACACCAGCAGTGACACCAGGTAAGCCAACGCCAGTAGCGATAGCAGGTAAGTTATAGGTCTGGAGGCTTCCCAATTGGTGCATACAGATGATACAGTGAAGTAGCTTAAGTAATTTACAAACAAGCCACTTTTCAGGTTTATGATGCAGCCATAGGTAACATAGCTATTACAACTAGTCAAACAGGGAGTGATAAGAGTAGCAGCCCCAGCCTTCACAGAACACAGTAGGCGTTTTACAGCAGCTGTTACGTCTTTCACAGGTAGAGAGTCCTCGGTAGACACTTGGTTTGAGAGACTTACTTAACTCCTTGTACGTACGGCGTGATCTCACTAGGAGATAGACGTAACATTAGTAGTGGTATTAGGTAAGTTAGTTGCATTGAAATGGGCAAAACAAAAGGTACCAGGTGAGGAACGTTAGGTTGTGCCAGGGAGTAGCAGCCGCAGCCTTCACAGAATACGGCAGGCATTTTACAGCAGCAGTTATGTCTTTCACAGGTAGAGAATCCTCAGTAGACACTTGGTTTAAGAGACTAACTTATTTCAACTCCTTGTACGTATGAAGTGACCTCACTAGGAGACAGAGGTAACATTAGTAGTGATATAGGGTTAGTTACTTGCATTGAAATGGGCAAAACCAAAGGTACCAGCTGGGGAAAGTTAACATCAGCAGTGACACCAGGTAAGTCAACACCAGTAGTGATATCGAGTAAGTTATAGGTCTGACGGCTTCCCACTTGGTGTATACAGATGATATAGTGAAGTAGCTTAAGTAATTTACAGACGAGCCACTTTTCAGTGATATCGAGTAAGTTATAGGTCTGGAGGCTTCCCAATTGGTGCATACAGATGATACAGTGAAGTAGCTTAAGTAATTTACAGACAAGTGACTTTTCAGGTTTATGATGCAGCCATAGGTAACATAACTATCACAACTAGTCAAACAGGGAGTGACAAGAGTAGCAGCCACAGCCTTCACAGAACACGGCAGGCGTTTTACAGCAGCTGTTACGTCTTTCACAGGTAGAGAGTCCTCAGTAGACACTTGGTTTGAGAGACTTACTTAACTCCTTGTACGTACGGCGTGATCTCACTAGGAGACAGACGTAACATTAGTAGTGGTATTAGGTAAGTTAGTTGCATTGAAATGGGCAAAACAAAAGGTACCAGGTGGGGAAAGTTAGGTTGTGCCAGGGAGTAGCAGCCGCAGCCTTCACAGAACACGGCAGGCATTTTGCAGCAGCTTTTATGTCTTTCACAGGTAGAGAGTCCTCAGTAGACACTTGGTTTGAGAGACTTACTTGTTTCAGCTCCTTGTACGTACGACGTGACCTCACTAGGAGACAGAGGTAACATTAGTAGTGATATAGGGTTAGTTACTAGCATTGAAATGAGCAAAACAAAAGGTACCAGCTGGGGAAAGTTAACACCAGTAGTGACACCAGGTAAGCCAACACCATCAGTGATATCGAGTAAGTTATAGGTCTGAAGGCTTCCCGTTTGGTGTATACAGATGATACAGTGAAGTAGCTTAAGTAATTTACAGACGAGCCACTTTTCAGTGATATCGAGTAAGTTATAGGTCTGAAGGGTTCCCAATTGGTGTATACAGATGATCCTACAACTACAACTGTATAATTTGGTAAGAACTATAATAATAAAATTCAATTCCATAAATTTAATAATACATAAAGTCTAAATACCATACCTATTTCAACAGTTTGGGAGGGTTTCATAACTTTATCAGTAGACGGAGGCAATGAAATATTGGTTTGCATGTTCTCTTTCCCAAGAATCAGAAGATTATAACCCATTGATCGCATTCCTTGATTAGATCCCACACTATCCTTAAAAACCCCTAACAAGAATAAAACATTTGTATGATGTGATGAAAGTGGGCAAATATTAAGAAGATTTGGAAAAACTTTTTAGAAACCCCTAAACTGAGCATGATATGATGCATATGGACAAATACTCGACAGATTTGGAAAAACATACTTTTTCAACCTCTTTGTTGCACTGCTTAACTCCATTAAAACTTAACAGACTTGAAAAAAAAAACTTACTTGTTTCAGCCTCTTTGGTTCGTTGCTTAACTTGATTAGTTGATGGAGAAAATGGAGTATCAACTTGCATATACTCGTTCCCATGAACCATGGAGTTCTTACGCATCGTTGTTCCCATTACTTGACCAGAACACATAGTAGATCCTGTAAGTTCTTTTCCTCTCTCTTTTCCAAAAGAACCTTCCAAAACAAATATACAGTTGTATGAGCTTAACATTTTAAGTTTAATATGGCAGCTGTAATAGGACCATATAGTTTCACTCCTAAAAATGATCATTTCTACCCTGCATTTGAAGTCATTAATGTGGTTGGTACAGAGATGAGAGATGTCCGTGTTAACATTAGTAGAGTTAACATTAGTAGTAATATCAGGTTAGTTACTTGCATTGAAATAGGAAAAACAAAAGGTATCAGCTGGGGAAAGTTAACACTAGTAGTGGCACCAGGTAAGCCAACGCCAGTAGTGATAGCAGGTAAGTTATAGGTCTGGAGGCTTCCCAATTGGTGCATACAGATGATATAGTGAAGTAGCTTAAGTAATTTACAGACAAGCCACTTTTCAGGTTTATGATGCAACCATAGGTGACATAACTATTACAACTAGTCAAACAGGGAGTGACAGGAGTAGCAGCCGCAGCCTTTACAGAACACGGCAGGCGTTTTACAGCAGCTGTTACGTCTTTCACAGGTAGAGAGTCCTCAGTAGACATTTGGTTTGAAAGACTTGCTTAACTCCTTGTACGTACAGCGTGATCTCACTAGGAGACAGACGTAACATTAGTAGTGATATTAGGTAAGTTAGTTGCATTGAAATGGGCAAAACAAAAGGTACCAGGTAGGGAAAGTTAGGCTGTGCTAGGCAGTAGCAGCCGCAGCCTTAACAGAACACGGCAGGCGTTTTACAGCAGCTGCTATATCTTTCAAAGGTAGAGAGTCCTCAGTAGACACTTGGTTTGAGAGACTTACTTATTTCAACTCCTTGTACGTACGGTGTGACCTCACTAGGAGACAGAGGTAACATTAGTAGTGATATCGGGTTAGTTACTTGCATTGAAATGGGCATTACAAAAGGTACCAGCTGGGAAAAGTTAACACCAGCAGTGACACCAGGTAAGCCAACACCAGTAGTGATATCGAGTAAGTTATAGGTCTGAAGGCTTTCCACTTGGTGTATACAGATGATGCAGAGAAATAGCTTAAGTAATTTACAGACGAGCCACTTTTCAGTGATATCGAGTAAGTTATAGGTCTAGAGGGTTCCCAATTGGTGTATACAGATGATATAGTGAAGTAGCACAACTATTAAAGATGAGCCACTTTTTAGGCTTATGATACAGCCATAGGTGACACAATTGTTACAACTAGTCAAACAGGGAGTGACAAGTAGTAGGCTGTGCCAGGGAGTAGCATCCGCAGCCTTCATAGAACATGGTAGGCATTTTACAGTAGCTGTTACGTATTTCACAGGTAGAGAGTCCTCAGTAGATACTTGGTTTGAGAGACTTACTTGTTTTAACTGCTTGTACGTACGACGTGACCTCACTAGGAGACAGAGGTAATGAAGTAACAACTGGCACACACTCTCTCTCCCAAACCACGAAGTTCTCATGCACCGCCGTTCCCATTACTTAACTAGAACACTTGGTAGAGTTTGTAAGTCCTTTTGGTTGTCCCTTTCCAATACCAACTAGAGAAAGAAAATCATATTACTAATACTTGAGGAATTATATTTTGTAGCATAAGAAATTAAGTACGACCAAAAATAAGTTAGAAGAACCAGCTATTTATGCAATTTAAAACTCTAATAAATTAGAAAAACCTTACTTGTTTCAGCTTCTTGGATGTATTGCTTAACTAGATCATTAGGTTGATAAACTGAACTTAACGAACTCTTAGTTAGAGTTTTTCCTTTTGTTATCAAAGATCTAAGCCCTCGTCCCCATCCCTTTCCAATTGCACCAGGAGCGCAGAAAGTTTATCTCATAGTACTCTTAATAGTTGATCCATCCTCTTTTTCAGTCTTCATAGTGAACCTGCAAAAAAAGCCAAAAGTAAAAGAAATAGTAAGAAAACTTTTTTCCCATTGAACTAAAGAATACAGTCAACGTAGTCTCTATACTTCACAAAATCTCAAAATTTATTCAAAAAGTATTATAAGTTAAATTTTTAATGCTAAAAGAATAGAAGTTTTTAGTAGTAAGTAATTTATGAGATACTTCACCTCATCAGTTCTTTTACGTTTCTTTTGTGATGGACTTTCTAAATCATCTACAACATCTGAAGGACTTTCTAAGTCATCTACATCATCATCCATTTGTTTCACAACCTCATAGGAATCACGAGGTTGAGTCTTCCTCACTATATCCCAGCCTTTGTTGGAATTATCATTAGCATAAAACACTTGAGATGCTTGATCCACTAAAACAAAAGGCTCATTTATTTTCAAAAATCTACTTGGATTCACACTTACATAGTCATACTCATCTCTTTTTATTCCTTTTATTTTATCATGCACATCAAACCAATTACACCAAAACAAAATTACTCTTCTATCCGAGACAAATTGTAATTCAATCACATCTGTTAAAACTCCATAGTAATCAAACATCTCATTATCTTCATCATTCTTGCTAGATACAACAACACCACAATTTTGAGTCCTTAAAGATCGATCATAATCTTCTACATGAAACCTATATCCATTTACAATGTAACCATTACAATGTGTTGAATATTTGGTAGGACCGCGTGAAAGTGAGAGAAGATCTTCCATGAGCCGACTATTATCTGCTTTTTGCAATTGTACGACCTAAAAATAAGATTACATTTAATACTTTAGAATGAGTAAAACAACATTAAGAAGTCAAATCTAACATTTATGTGTTGCTCATATTACTCACCCTATTTTTAAACCATTTAATAAATTCTCGATCCCATTCAGCATCTGACAAGTCTTGAGCAATATCCATATTTTCAAACTCTCTACAAAATCGAGGTTAACCATAAATGTCATACAGAAGCAATATTACCTTAAAGGAAATTGGGAAAACAAGATGATACAAAAGAATCCTCCATACTCGAGATATGGTAAGACTTCATCACAATTCTTTAGAATATATATATGTGCTTGTTCCAATTCATTTTCTTCAAGCTCACACGAATCTTTTGCTCCCAGAGTTTTTCTAGGTTGACAAAATATAGATAAACCTCCATTTGAATTCATTTGCAAGGTAGCCCTCTGCAATGGAACCTTCTGGACATGCCCTATTACCAATGAGATATCTCAAAAAATATAACCATCACTCGATAGGATACATCCACCGATAATGAACAGGCCCAGCGATCTTAGCTTCACCAGCTAAATGAATAGGCAAGTGAACCATGACATCAAAAAAAGATGAAGGGAAAACCTTTTCTAACTTGCAAAGTGTAATGGGAATTTGCTCTTCAATATGTTTCAACTCATCAATCCTCAATTCCTTTGATCCAAGAACACAAAAAAATAAAGACAACTCAATAAGAGGTTCACACACTTTTTTCGACAACATACCACGAAGTGCAAGAGGGAGTATATGCTGTAAAAGAACATGACAGTCATGACTTTTCAAACCAGATATCTTGTGTTCTTTCAAGTTCACACATTGAGAAATATTAGATGAAAATCCATTCGGGACCTTTAAATTCTTCAAGAAAATACATAATTTATGCTTTTCTTCAGGAGACAATGTGTAGCATGCAGTTGAACTTTGACTTCATTCTCACTTTGGATAGGGTGCAATTCCGGCCAAATGTTCATTGCTTGCAAGTCTAATCGACTTTTAATTGTATCTTTGGTCTTTCCTTTGACATTCATGAATGTCCCCAAAAAACTATCACATATATTTTTTTCAATAAGCATAACATCTAAATTATGTCGCAACAAGAGATATTTCCAATAAGGAAGTTTAAAAAAGATACTCTTCTTGTTCCAATTATCCTTTCTCTTTTCATGTGATATCTTCCTCCTCTTCTTAGGATCCTTTGTCAATGGTAGGACTTAAAGATCTTGCACTTGATTAAGTATCTTAATTCCATAATGCATCTTTGGTGGGTGCCTTTTCTCTGTTGTACCATCAAATGACTTCTTGTCATTCCTCCATCTGTGACACAAAGAAAGGTAACGCCGATGACCCATAAAGCATTCCTTCTTACAATTAACCAATCAAATTGAAGAATTGTCTTTATTACAAGATGGGCATGCCAGTTTTCCTTTTGTACTCCATCCAGATAATTTTCATATGCTGGAAAGTCATTGATAGTCCATAACAAAGAAGCATGCAACTTAAAATTTTGTTTAGTTGATGCATCAAAGGTTTCAATACCATCTTCCCATAACTCATTCAATGCCTCTAGTAGAGGTTGAAGATATGTGTCAATTGCATCTCCGGGACTACTTGGACAAGGAATAAGCATTGACAAAATAAAATTTTCCTGCTTCATACACAACCAAGGTGGTAAATTATAAGGAATAAAAACCACGGGCCAAATGCTATATGAGGTTTTGGAATTACGGAATGGTTGGAATCTGTCACTAGCAAGTCCAAGTCGAATGTTACGAGGCTCACCTGCAAATGAAGGATATAGTTCATCAAATGACTTCCATTCCATTGAATCAGCTGGGTGCCTCATTATTCCATCATCAGTTCTTTCATCCTTATGCCATGTCATTAGTGAAGTTGTCTTCGTAGACATAAACAACCTCTGAAGCCTAGGCTTTAAGGGAAAATAGCATAAAGTTTTTTAGGCTATTTTTTTACCCTTTTTATTCTTTGTCTCTCCACTATGTGCATCTACTTTCCATCTAGACGCACCACTAATTTTGCAAGAATCAAGTAAGCTATCCTCCTTCCAATATAACATGCAATCGTTAGTATACGCATCAATCTTGTTGTAAGAAAGCCCAAGCTCTCGAATCATCTTCTTTGCCTCATAATATGAATTTGGCAAATTAGCTCCATCAGGCAACAACTCCTCTTTTAACATTTTCAATAGCATGGTAAATGACTCGTTGCTCCAATAACCCATACTTTTGATGTGAAGCAATTTAATCAACGATGAAAGTTTTAAAGCCTTTGAATTTTGATACAATGGCTGCTCGAAATCCTCCAGAAGGCTATAAAACTTTCCAGTGTCAGCATTTGGATCCTCCTCAAGTTTATCATCAAAACCAGTGTGAGTATCTCTTGCACCTTTAGCATTAGGATATAAATCTCTCAATAGTTCTTCTACTTCATCTTCATCTTCACTCTCAAAATCATCTGCTTTATCCTCATCCTCATCCTCATCCTCATCTTCAGAGTTCGCTAGTGGCTTACCTAACTGTTCCCCATGGTGAAACCGAAAGGTATAATTTTCAATTATTCCATGAATTTTCAAATGCATCTCAATCATTTTACGAGTTCCTAATGTTGTATTACAACACTTGTAACACGGACATCGTATTTCACATTCTTCTTCTTTTCCCCGAAAAGCATAATTCACAAACTTTTTTGCCCCGTCTAAGTAGATTTTGTCAGTTTGATTATGAAGAGAAAGTTGCATCCATTGCTTACTAGGTGCCATAACCATGGAGAATTCATAAAAATTAGATTAAGAAAAAATAAAAGATAAAAAAAATAATTATATTCACATAACAGTTACCATCACATGATTATATCTTACTACATCAGATAATTAAACTTTAAAGATAATACTACCTCCACCTCAGATTAGAACTATATTATTTTTGTGAAATTTAGACATTTTTTGAAATTGTTGACTTACTATCCAAACAAGCATATATTCATCATAGACCAACAAAATTTAAACATCTCATCTATACAACAACATACCCAGTGTATTCCCACCTAGTGGGGTTTGGGAAGGGTAGAGCATACGCAGTCCATACCACTACCTCATATGAAGTAGAGAGGTTGTTCCCGATAGACGCCCTGCTTAGAATGAATCACCATATAACAAACACAATACATAAATGCAATATAAACTTGTACCGTGTGCAAAATATACTAATAACGCTAGCCACAAGTAAGCATCAAATTAAAACATGACATCAACTTAAAGGGAAAAAAAATGCCAACAAAGGTATAGATGTCAAAGATTGAAAACATTCACCATATGAACGCTACAAAGATGTTAGTATATACTCATAAAAGGTTTCTGCATCTGTAACAAAACAAAAACAGTCAAAAACCACGCAAATCATGTCCTCTTTCAAATACCAACACCAAGAGAATAGACATCTAGCTATTGCAATGATAATCTCCCATTCCATCCATGGAACATAAAACCAAAATACTGCTGCAACTCAGTAGCTGCTCTAGAAACTGAAGATAAACTAGCAAACCAACCCAGTAGCAGACAGTGAGAAAAGAGTACATGAAAGCTTCTAGTAAAAATTGTGTACTTCTTTGGTAAATTATGGAAAACCTTAAAAGAAACATAACTTATGCCACAGCTTAAAGGACAAGACTCAGCTCTCAACCAGTAACCCTGTTCATGAACTAGGTAACAAAATTTGCCAACTAGGGGGATGAGGTACTAAGGAAGAAAGGTTCGTACATGTTCTAGATGCTTTGAGACCACATAACTCCTAGAATCAATATTATAATGCATGTCTATGGATAGCATACAAATTGTTTTATACAAGAACACAACATGGAACAAAAGTACATATATTAGCAATAGCAGCATAGGTTGATATCAACCTCACACTTAAGATTAAAATTAGTAATACAAAGTGATCAAATCATCAAACCTCGACTAGAAAGGTCGGGGGCTGTTCAGCTAATGATTGCTCCTTCCAGCTTCAAAAAACTCAATGAAAAATACTAAACTAACAAGAAATCTCTAAAACAGGATAAAGGGAGCTATGAAGATACAGTGTTCAGCACAAGAACGACTTTAAGACAAATTTATTGACTCCCATAATGGATCTGCAAATAAATGTAGTCGCTGAACATTTCACAACTTAGTATAATACCTTTCTCTATTCTGTTAGATAAAAGAAATTCTTCTTCTATGACGTGGTGAGAAATGTTTAAGTGAAAAAATATCAGATCACGTGACGAGAACAACAACAATAATAACATACCCAGTGTAGTCCCACAAAGTGGGGTCTAGGGAGGGTAAATTATATGCAGACCTTACCTCTAACCCAGAGAGACAACTAAAATAAACTCACCTGCTAGTTATCAAGAATTTATAGTTGATGAAGTTAACCCTAAAAAAGTAGTCTAGCTAACAACTTTCGGGGGTTGGTAATATAAAAAGTCCAGCTGACTTTTGGGTCTCTTGAATGGAATAAAGGGTGATATTAGTCGATCCACTACAAATAGATAGAATTGTCTTCCTCCAAAATAGTCCTCTCTTTTGCCATGTAAATTTTATTCTTGTACTAACTAATAACCATAACTTTCACTTCTATACTAACATAAATGTTTTCAAAGAAGATGAAACTTATCTCTACTATTGGACCTTGAATAATATGTGCAATCACTTAAATAATTGATCCAACCAAAAGATGTAGGTGTAGAAAATGTATATTTTGGGCAGAAAGATAGAAGAAGCAATCTTATAATTCATAACCCATAAAATTTTTATCAATATATACCAGTAGAGCATTACAAGTCTACAATGATAGAATTACATAGGAATTAAATAAACAGTTCTCAAGGAATATCCACATGGTGAGGAAGTTAACACAATCAGAGATGTGACAACGGGCATGGACGAAAAGAGTACAGATTAAAAAAAAAGAGTTTCCTTTAGGACAGAACCAACGAATACCTTTTTAATAACAATAACTTCTACCATGTTCAAAATGATTCTCCACACTGCAAGTACTACCTGGAATTCCTTGATATAGGTTACAGCTGCGAGAAAAAAAACTTTCTCGTTGAGATTAGGCAGAGCTAATCAGTGGAAACTAGAAAACAAGGAAAAATTTGATATTACTGCAAAAATTCAGCAGCTTATGTAATAAAAACAGCAACTTGATCGATTGGAAAGTGAGGCAAACCTTGGAATTCCTCGATTTAGGGTAGAGCTACGACAAAAATTCACTCTCGTTGAGATCACGGAGAGCAGATCAGTGGAAATTGGAAAAATGGGAGTGATTAGTATTTGCTCTAGGGTTTAATTTGGGATTAGACTCACGGAGAGCAGATCAGTGGAAATTGGAAAAATGGGAGTGATTAGTATTTGCTCTAGGGTTTAATTTGGGATTAGACTAACTTTCAGAAAAGGAGCCTGTTTTAATTTTTTAGAATATGATTTGGCGCTTTAATTTTTGGTAAAAAAAAAAAAATCCCGCTCATGCCTAAAAATTGTATAATATTTGAGACCACATACTAAATTTTTTTAGGACCATATTTACTACCTTCACAATAAAATACATAAATAAGGACCAAAATATAATCTTGTCTCAATATCTATACTTTTAGAGATAAGATTATCAGCTCGTCCCAATATGTTGGTCATAAATAAAGCTTTTTCTTGTAGTGGTTTCTATGTTTTTGTTCTCCGTATTTTCATAAAAAGAGTAGCATATTATTAATGTTATTTTACATCCACCTAGAAAGCCAGAATTGGTCAATGTTAATCACAGAGATACAACAAAACAGAAAAAGATAACTCATCTGTTCTAGCAAATCAAACAGGCCTTTCTCCTATTTTAAATTGTCCCAAATAGATTATATTTCTGTTGCAATAATAAATCAACTGTTGGGATAAATTTCTACATGAGAAAGACCTATATGATAATTTCCAATAAATGAACCATCCGTTGCAATATATAAATCATCTGTTACAGCAGATAGGTCGTCTGTTGGTACAAATAAAAGTGGTATGAAATGTTGTTTGATTTGCTAAAACAGATGAAACATATGTCGCAATAGATACTTTATCTGGTGCAACAAGTTAGTCAACTGTTGCAACATATATATATATATATATATATATGTTTGATAATTTTTAGCAGATGTGTCATCTGTTGAAACAGATATGTGTTTGTTTGTTTTGTTAGTTGGAAGACATATATATTCACCTTCTTCATCTCGTGTTGCTCTTCTTTGGACATTGTACATTGCTCAGTGCAACACACAGACAAAGGAGTTGTAATTTTTCTTTTTTGGATGCTTGATAATGCTTTGAAAATCACTTTTCTTCTCTTCTTTAGCCCTAATCTCTAATAGAGCAGATGGAAATAAAATCCTCTTTGATAGAATGAGACCCCTCTTAGATGTCAATTCCTTTACAGAAGTAGTTAATGCATTAATATCATTAATCACTACATCATGTTTCGCCCTGCAGTCTTAACATTTGCATGCAGAACATTCGTTGGGAGAGGCAAAATTTGTATAACCAGTATGATCATACTCATAATGGTTTGCTTTAAATACTGTAAGAGGACCATCATTAGCACCAACAGAAGCACCACTACCACCACCAACAGCTCTATCACCACTAAGACCATCAACAACAATATGACCACCCTCCAAATTTTTTTTCTTGTAATGGTTGTTGCTCCAAACAATTCCATTTTTATTATATTGATAAACTTAGGATCCGATAAAGTTTGCACGGATCGTAAAGTAAGAAATAATGGCATCTACAACTCTCGATTGGTCGGACCTAGCGACGGATGCACAATCTAACATAAATCATTACATATATTAGAATGATGATTAGATCATTCAAAAAAATCATTAATTAAAAGAAAAAATTAATTATAATTATACTTACTGCATCCTTCAGAGTGTTGAAGAGATCAAGAAATTTTGTATTTTATCAGTTTTGGACGACAACCATCTTAAGATTCTTGGACAGGAAACTCCTTCTTGGTAGTTCACTTGTTGTCTCAAATAAGAAATGGCTTCAAACGCCCAAGCCTATAAAATAATGCCAATAAATCAAAACTATTATTGAGTAAAAAAAATGAATGATATCATATTAAAAGAAAGAAACATTTACCATGAAAGCCCATAGGAAGCCATATAAGTTGACTGTCTTTGGCGCTAACGGAGTCAACAAATATTTAACAGTCATTTTGAAGCTTTCATAACCCCAAA